>NC_084801.1:51136024-51439055 GCF_963169125.1 Humulus lupulus | reverse complement strand
GTCCGAACGTGATTGATTTCTCTGGCATGCTCTATCCGGCTCCCAAGGTAGGCTGGTTGACTCATATGGCTTGCTGTTGTCCTCTATTAGAGGTCAGTTGACCAATTCTTGGTGTTTGCTGCTGTCCAGCAATAGAGGCTGGCTGGCTGACTCCTGGAGTTTGCTACTGTCCGACTCCCTAGGTTGGCTGGCTGACTCCTTCAGCATGCTATTGTTTGGTGGTAGATGAGTGTCCATGTTCATTCATGGTTACCTGTTCACCCACATTAACAGTAGGATTTTCTATGTTAGGCATTGTAGGTGGAGTTTGATAGTTCCTTACCGAGGATGATGGATCTGTCTTACTTGGTCCATCACTATTAGAGATTGGGGTGAAGTCACCCAAAGGTTGCATCAAATCTGATTAGGCCTCGAAAATGGGATGGTTGAACCTCAGTAGCCTAAGAGGACACGACCTCCATTTGTACGAGCAGGTCATCATTCTCATCTTCGAGCCTCCTCATTTTCTCGCGATCTTCATTCATCTTTACAATAAGGCCAGCGAGCTGAGCAACCATATCAGGTGTCTCAGTCACGTCTGACATAACTCTCAAGTGAACTCCTTGATTTTTTGTGAATCGTATGATTTCTTGGGCCCCATAATGGGCGCCAAATTGTAGAGGTGATTTCCTACAATTGATTAAATGGGCACTAGCAACCTGTCAAGAATAAAGAAAGAGACAAAAGTTCAATTGGGAGCACCGGTGGGATGTCAGCGAAAGGGACTCCAATGCTCAAGTCAGCCGGATTGTCAGAGAGTAATATGACAGAAGAGTTGATCAAGCAATCAATAAAGATAAATGAAAAGTAAAAGAAACAATGATGATGACGGAGTTTGAGGACGATGACTTGGTCGGTATACTAGTTCAGTTCGCTTAGTCTGAGTGATCAATTTTAGTATTCGATATCTCCCCCTCTGAAGACTCCCTCTCATTTTTCTTATAGATAATTCTCAAGTGATGCTCCTCCTGACTCGTTCCAGGTCTCGCTAACTGGATAATGTTTCTCTTGACCCATTCTTCTTAATCTGTTTGGTTGAATGGGTGTATTTAATCCTGGGTGCGGGTTAAGTTATTTGTTTTGGCCCATTATGTGAATGTGGACTTATTTTGTGGCTTGAGCCTGGATAGCTCAACTGACTACCTTGGGCCTTAAGTGCTCTAGTAATACAGACTTCGTGTCACTTTGGGCCAGACTGACTCGCCTGTCAGTCTTATTAGACTTGATACGATTATAGAAATAGTGCTTAGTTTTTTACCATTACATACCCTGCACTATATTTTTGCTTGGACTTGAGGTAAGGAAGTTAGCTAGAATTTTCTATGAATTATGTTATGAAAGGTATGAACTATTGTGTTTCAAAATTTATAGTGTTATGGAAAGTATAATTTATGGTAAACTAAAGTGCTATGAAATGTATGGATTATTATTATGTTATGTTATGGATTGTTGTTATGGTATTATGTTAGGGTAAACTAAAGTGCTTGTATGATGTATGAAAAAGCAGTAGGTTGTTAGCTTGCTGAACGCGACACAACACAGGAGTTACTAAGGGTATGACGTAACTTATAGGGCATACAAGTCGAGGTTATCAAGGACCAGAGTTCCTGTTTACCTCATTGAAGAGGTGTTACCGGTTTATGCTTTTTGCTGGTTACCTCACGATGTGACATGGATAATAGGGGGTCATGCTCACATGAAGTATGAAGTATGACTATGATTATGAATGTGATACAATATGATTATGAATATGATATGTTGTGAGTTTTACGATACGTATGTAGTTTTCCTTGTTAATTCTTGAAATTGTTGCATTTGTTTGTACTTCGTTACTCGGCTTTTAGCTCACCTTCCTTACTTTTCCCCTTTCAGGTAGGCAATAGGGTTTCTCCATGGTACGCACAGTGATGTGGGAAGTTCCGATGTTTAGGCATGTATGACGTTACGTGTCCTATGAGCGATTAACGATCAAAATGAGCGCCAAGAAAGATTATGAACTTATATGTTATGGCTTATGTTTTACATACGTTAATCAGACTTATTATTTGATCTTTATTATTCAAAGACCGCATAAAAATACTTCATTTTTATTTTAAACTATTGGACACAAATTGCATGTTTTATCAATGCCCTACTGAACATTTTCTCTAAAATGGTGTCTTTATAATAAATATGAGTTGAGTGATGTTTTTACAAAGTAAATAGATTAAGGCGTTCTTAAACTAATGAGATCCTAGAATATTAGGTCTGAGATAGTTTTCAGGGATAGGAAAAATATTACGTTATATTTTTCTTTCTATGAAAAGCTTATAATTTTCTCTCTATAATATTCTCTATGTTAAGCGTATATTATGAAACAATTTCCATGTGATAGATTTGTAAAAGAATTAAATAAACTCAAAATTCAAATTATAAACTAATAATTAAATAAATAAAGGAAATATCCAAGATCCAATCTTGGACCTTATTACACGCCATGCACTGTAGTTGGCGTGTAACACAACCTAATTTCAGGGATGTGTTCCACCCACTTTCTTTTAATTATTATTTATTCAAAAAAATATCTAAACTCGATAATTTATCTTATCAGATTAATTAAAGAATAAATATCACTTCAAATTCAAATCCAATGTGAATTATCAGAAATATAATTTCACATTATTTAAATAAATAAAATTAATTAATTCAAAATTAATTGTTTTAATTATTTAAATGTCATTTTTGAAAATGCCAATTTTATTTTTTAAAAAATAATTTTCAAAAATTATATTAATTAATTTATTAATTTTGAAAATTAACATATTAATTAAATAATTAATTTGTCTCAATTACATATTTGATCCTGAAGAATAAATTTTTTCCAAATATGTCATTTTTCTAATTTTTCCCAATTTCAACTCTTACCTTGAATAGTGTTGATAGAGCCATCTCGGGGACCTATAGACCATAATTTCAAGCTCCAATAAATTTAGATTGTTAATTATAACTCTTTAATATAATAACCTTAATTTATTAATCTTAATATTATTCCACTAAAAATATGAGACTGCACTCTTGTAATCATAGACATTTATTTATTGAGTACTTTAAGTATAAAAAGTGTCCATCGATTTAATCACTACATACAATTCAATCATTTATTAATGGTTCATAATTAAAGTAGGAATTAATTATCATTTATCCTCTTTAATTATATCTTGTTTCCTTAAGTACCATTAACTTTACCAGTGAAGGTTAATTCATAATTTGGTTTATGAATTTGAGCTCAAAAACTTTTTAGTTCCAAAAGTCATTCCTTAAGAGAACCACTATTCAATTCCTCTTGGAAAGATATAGATTCCATATCTGTATATTATGTCCCCAACCATCTACATCAATGAGTTTCCAAAACAAAAGTTTTCAGCTTGATCATTTTGACAAACCATAACAAGTGAATCAAAGAACACATATAACATACAAAGGAGTTCATAGTAACTTCAGGATTAAGATCAATTTTTATATGATCATCTTATTGATATGTTTAATTAATACTTATAAAGTAAACGACATTATTAAGTATTAATAACATATCGAGTCTCATTCATGTATAACCACTTTATACAAAGTACCTCCACTAAGATGTCCTACTACATTGGTAATCCGGATTTAGATTACATGTATTCATAATACTAGTGAACCGTGCATACAGTATTTAATCCAAAGATTCCATCTAACTTTGTTTTACTGTGAACTATTTAAATTCGTTCCCTACAATCTTAATCCTCTCGTACCAATACAAGATTGTAGTCACAATAACGAATTTGGAAATTTTATGATATTGATATAATGAAAAATTAATATATGCTAAAATTCATTTCAATTATTTATTTCATAAAACATTGTTCAATACATATGCTTTAAAGAGCATTAATCCCAACATTTAGAAGTATTGAATGGAACATTCAGAAAGGCATTGTCAAGTTGGCTTGGTGTTGGCATTTGGTCATACATGCTACTTAGCTTAAGAATGCTACAATGAGAATCCGTGTTAGGATTTGACTTATTTAAAGAACCTCAATGCATGGATGCATTCGTAGATGCTTGTAACTATGAGTTTGCAAGAGTTGTTCAAGAGACGAAAGTATGCATGAAGCAAACGATGCATGAAAAACCTACTTATTATACTAAAATGGTTGGAAAACTAACCTTGTCTCAGAAGAGTGTGTCACATGAGTGTTTTGCATCCTGAAAGGTGGGCACGTAACACTACTTTTGAGTTGTTTAGATATATGGTGCATTTACAATTAAATATAAATCAATTATTTTGATATTTTCTTAATCTCACAAATTAGACTGGATTTGTTTTAATACTAACCTAATCAACACAATGTACATTAAAATTTGAAAAATAATATTTATCATAATTACATCATTTAGACAATTTAATTGGATTATTCTAAATGAAATTTACTCATTTAGTACCTTGAGTTTTATCAAAATATAGCTTTGGTATCCTCTATTACGAATAATACTAATATGGTACCCTGACTTTGCAAAATCGAAATAAAATGGTACGTTGATCTCATATTCGGTCACAAATGATATGTTAC
The DNA here is from genome assembly GCF_963169125.1 of Humulus lupulus. Classification (NCBI taxonomy): domain Eukaryota; kingdom Viridiplantae; phylum Streptophyta; class Magnoliopsida; order Rosales; family Cannabaceae; genus Humulus; species Humulus lupulus. Next base: position 51,434,427 of record NC_084801.1, on the reverse strand, counting down.
CAAATGGGTAATTCCCATGAATAATATAGTACATTTTATACAAAATTTTAAATTATAAGGTTCCTATTGACTATTATTGAGAACACTAGATACAATTTGATATCGATTCAAATTGTAAGATACCCGATGATCATTATCAAGAACATAGGGTACCAAAACTATACTTTGTAAAATCAAAAGGTACCAAATGGGCACTGGATTAATGCTCAAATTTTTATATTTTAAAGCTTTAATTGTGTACATAAATTCAATTTAAATTAATTATTTTCATGGTTTTAATTGTGAAATCATTTTAGTTGAAAATATTTAATGTACTTTGATTTTTTGTTATTTTTTCAGACTTGAGTCAAATGGTATAAATGAAAAGAAGTAAAAAGAAAAATAGTCCAAATTGAAAATGACAAAGCCCAAGCTCAAGCCATTTTTTTTAGCTCAACCACCACGTTGCCACGTGGCAGCCTCAAATTCATCAAGCCAACACCAGACCGAGCATATCAGGGAGTGACACGTGGTTTATCTCCTTCTTTTTCAGTTGGAGCTGACACATGGGCTCCACGTCTGCAACTTCTCTCCACTCTCCCTGCCACTCATGCGCGCACGCAACAAGTGTCCCACTCACTGCCAACTTCTCTGTTGAGCTAATCAACGCATGCCACGTGTCCAATGTTGAGATTCGTTAAATATAATGGTTAAGTTGTTTACACAATGTGATGCAAAATACTTAATAATATTTCACTTAAGTTGAAGTGAAAATATGAGATCTTGTAGTAGGCATCTATAACTGACTTTTATGGGTCTAAAGTGATACAATGAGGCATCTAAGCATGCCCAAAAAATTTGTGAGCACTTGGAGGGGTTTAAGGTCATTTTTTGTGAAATTGACCAATGTGTGTCACAATGTGTCACCTCCTAGGAGGTGATGCATCGCATAAAGCCTTAGGGCTTTGAGAAACTCAGCAGGTGATGCATCGTCTGCTAGTATGTGATGCATTGCTTATAGACATGCAACGTGTCACCTGACGGTACCGTACATATACGTGTTCTAGCTCCAAATTGTTGTGTTTAGAAGCTCTAATCCTATTAGTTAGACTTAATGAGGGTGCCTACACTATAAATAACGCTTAAAAGAGTTGAAAGCTTTGATCACACTTTACAGCTCTCTTTCTCTCTAGCCTCTTTCTTTCTCTAGCTCTCAAAGATCATAAGTTTTCTCCAAGAATCTCATCAAGAATGGCTTGACTTGTATGAGTTTCAAAGGCTTGTTCAATCCCAAATCTCGATCTATCTTGGTGAAGCTTCAAGCAACAACTAGAAGGCTTAGAATAGAGATTTCGGATAGTGATACTCCTCATGTATAAGCTTTTATATGTTCCCAAGTTTGAAGATTCAACTGCTCAAATCAAAAAGGTTATATCTCTCTAAAACCTAACTTTGTAATTGTGTTCATTGTTGTTACTTTTGATGATTAAATGATTCTAAATTCATGTTATAATCATTTAATATGATTTAATCTTTAATTATCATGATTTGCATTTATAATTTGAATATGGTTATTTGATTATCAATATTTGCACTCATACTTTGAATAAGGTTCTTGATTAGCATATAGGGTTTGTAATATTGAATTATTCCCAATATTTGTTGTTGATTTAGAATAAAGAAAATTTGTGTTTTGCATAATCAACAATGAAGGAATTTTGTTCATTTTCTACAACCTTCAAATCATCGCTTCAAGATTTGGTTTGTGTTTAACACACAACCATGGGAGATCAAAGAAAATTCTATTTGGATATTCGCTACATGAATGTGAATATGGATTCAAAGTCTTCATCAACAAAGAATGAGACTAATCTATGGGATTACAAACTTAAGGCGATTGGTAGTATCAAATTCCTTATTTCTAAATGTGTAAATTTCAAGAATTTGAATAAAATGTGTTTTCTACCATATTTTTGTGAGTTTGAGTTTCTTGTTTATTTTAAGAGTACAATGGTGAATGTTAATAAACAATTCAAGTGTTATTGTTATACTTGTTTTGTTGTAAAGTTATTGATCATCATGTGAGGTATGGTAATTGTAAGATTAACTATAATAATATTAGGGTTAAAGCAATTGATGTTGAGATCATTGCTCTCCAAAATGAATTTAATTGGGTTACTTTAATTTATGATGAAATCTTTGTGACCTTAATTAAATTTAATGCATTGAATGAGGAATGCATTGTAACTCTATATATATAATAATGCATTCAAATAGCAATGTATGATAACTTTAAAGGAAATTGACATAGATTATGCATGTAGTGATGAGACTATATGCAACCTTAAGAGAAGGTAAAAATGTCAATGCAATTGATGTTGAGACCATTGCAACCTCAAGTAAAGTTAATGCAACCCAAGGAAATGTGTAAGGTATGATACTTGTGCCACCATTCATGCAACCTATGATAAGACTCTTTTCAAAACCTTTGAAAGTGCAAAGGAGGGACTTGAAGTCCAAATGGTAAAGGAAAAAGAGACCCAAGGTACTTGGTAGGGGCTGCATTAATTTGTATTTCACTAATTGAAAGAAAGTGACCTTAACTATTGTTTTCTATATTCCAGATATGAATAAAAATATTATAAGTCTAAGTCTATTGAGTAAATCTAGTATCAAGATGGAGTTTGAATCCGATAAACTCATTTTCACTAAATTGAATACTTTTGAGGGAAATGGTTATTCATGCGATGGGATGATCAAACTTTGTATTATTGATAATGACAATAATAATATGGCATCTAATTTTTGTAATATGATTAATTCTAGCTCTATTACTTTGTGGCATAATAGATTTTCTCATATCGGTTATAACACAATTAAAAGAGTTGTTAAATGTGGATTAATTAATTGTGATGTGAATGAGCATAATAAATGTGAGTTATGTGTTAAATCTAAAACGGTTAAGAAATATTTTCCAAGTGTTGATAGATGTTAAAACTAGCTGGATTTAATACATAGGGATTTATGTGAATTAAATGGCATGTTGCATAGATACTTCATAACTTTTATAGGTGATTGCTCTAGGTATACTTATGTGTATTTGCTTAAGAGGAAGGATGAAGCATTTAATGCATTTAAAATCTACAAAGCAGAAATAGAAAATCAATTAGATAGGAGAATTAAGACTCTTGAAAGTGATCGAGGTGGTGAATACTTTTCAAATGATTTCATTGGGTTTTGTGAACAACATGGTACTATACATGAATGTACTGCACCATACACTCCACAACAAAATGAAATAGGTGAAAGAAAGAATATGACTTATCTTGAGATGATTAACTCTATGCTTTTACGTGCTAAATTGTGTTATAATTTGTGGGATGAAGCTTTGCTTGCTGCATGTCATATATTGAATCGAATTCCTATGAAAAATGTAAAAACCTTGTTTGGAAAATATTTTTACAAACCATTTATTTTATTTACTAATGATTTCTATGAATTAAAAACGGATTTTATGTGATAACTCTACAAAATAGAGTTATTTTACCACTTTTTATGTGCTAATTGTTGCTTAATTCTTGAGTTTTTAATTAACTTATTAAGTTTTTATGTAATTTTTAATTTATTAGTCTTATTGTTGTTTTCTAGATTTTTATATGTTTTATAGATATTTTATTATAATATGTTGTAGTTTAATTATTTGAAATTTGTGTTGATAGATTATAAGTTGAAAAAAAAATGTGATTTTATTGAACTTAATTCCCAAAGTAAATTAAATTTCAATTAGTATTTTCATGGACTTAATTTGAGTTATTTTATAATTGAAAATATTTGATTCTAATTTATTATTTACTTATTTTGTAGGGAGTAAGTTGTATTTTTTTTGGCTTTGAAAAGAAAAGAAGGGAAAAAGAGAGTGGCAAATTTGAAAGAAAATAGCATGAAAAGTGGCATTTGTCAACTCTGCCCAAGGCCCAATTCGGCTGGCCACCTGCCAGGCCCACGACCCGAGCCCAGTCCACCTGCCCCCCTGGCCCGTGTCACTCCTCCAACCCGCCTGGCTCTTCATAAATCAGCTGCCCATTGCACCACAGCTTCCCAGCCATACGGTTCACCCAGCCATCACATATGCACCAGCGCCTCCAGCACTTGCCACCAACGGGCCTGCCTCTTCCAATGACAGCCAGGCCCAATCCAGCTCATCACCTTCAGCATATAGTCTCAACACCACAGCAAGCCCAATTTGCCTCTCAGCCCAATCAGGCCCAACACCATCCCATGCCGAAACCAGCTGCCAAATAGCCACCAAAATGCCAAAAATCATGTTTTTCATTCCCAATATTTTTCACTCAAATATCAATTCACTCTTCCCTATTTTTCTTACCTAAATAAACATTTCTAAATTATTTTTTTACCCTAGCTTTTCACTAATCTTTTACCCAACCAAGCATTTCACCTTTCCAATACTCTTACACTTACTCTATTTATCCTACCACTTCCCAACACAATTAAATTAATCAATTTATTTATTTTAATTTGATTAATTTAATCTCCATATTTTGCCTATAAATAGAGTCTTGTAAGACCATTTGGGGAGCTCTTCTTCTTCATCTTTTCAACCTCTTCTACACCCCATATTTTTCTATTTTCTCTCTACCATTTTCATCTTTTGAAGAGCATGTCAAGTATGTTATTTTGTAATTTTTATCTAGTTATGAGCTTCTAATCTTTTTCAAAGGTTATTAAGATGATGATGAAGCAAAATGTAACTAGATAGTATTTTTTTTGTTGTATGTTGATTTCCCATTTGTACAACATTGTTTATGGATTTTTCTATCAAAGATATGCATTTTTCATCTATTATTGAGTGTTAAAGCATACTACACTTAGTTCTTCATTATGCAAAAATATGATATTCTTTGATTAAATGTTTTTCATTAAATTGTTCACATCTAATTCTTAGAGCATAAGTATCATATTTTGCCTAAACATGATCTCTTTGATTTCTTGTAGTTTCATTAGGCTGTAACACAATTAATGCTTAGAAATTATATCTTTTATAAGTGAAGAAAAATCCTACATTTTTTAAAGTAACTTGTGCTTGAATAGAAAATGTATCTTGAAAAAAATATAGTGTGATTTATTTCAACTATATCTAAACTTGGGAATCAATATACTTATAAATACTATTGAACTTGCATTTTGTGGATTCTAATATCTTAATAATCTTATTTTATATATATCATTTGAAAACCATTTTTCTATTTAATCTTAAATCTTTTTATTACTTGTCTTTTATTTTTCTAAAACAAAATCTCATCAAATATTTGGAACTAGGTTAAAATATTATTGCTTTGTTTGAAATAGTTTCTTTTGATGTTAGTCAACTCCCATGGGTTCGAACTCATACTTACATGAACATTATATTCTGAAACGATTCGTACACTTGCGAGTTTAAATATTAAAACACACCATCTTTTGGATACAACAAGTTTTTGGCGCCGTTGCCAGGGAGTTGCAAGAAAGAAACGATCTTTCTACAAGGTAAGTAACATTCTTCTACTAGTTATTTTATTTTTATTTGCACTATCATCTTAAAAAAAAAAGTAAAGAAAAAAAAATATTTATCTATAAAAAAAATTTAAAAAAAAGAGTAAAAATCGAAAAAGAAAAAAAAAGTTATACATATATTTATTTATATTGTTATATATTATATTATATATATATCTTGGTAGTTGATGGCATTTAGTGCCTTCTACTTACTTATTAGTTGAGTGCAATTTTTGCCTCCTACATACTTGAGCAATATATCTCCTCTAGTGATGGCATTAGTGCCTCCTAGCTTTTATTTTTGTTTATTATCTTAGTTGATGGCATTAGTGCCTCCTAAGTTTTATTATTATTATTATCATTATTATTATTAGTGTTGGTTGATGGCATTAGTGCCTCCTAATTTTTATTTTTTGTTGATCATTTAGTTGATGGCATAAGTGCCTCCTAATTTTTATATAACTATTTACTATTGCTATTGTCTTTTTTTTTTTATTAAGTATCGCATTTAGTTAGTTGTAATTTTATTGTTTAAGAAAATACTTGAAAAAAAAAACTAAAAAACAAAGCTTGTTCTTTCAACATAAGGAATTTTTGCTTAAAGGAAATTTGGCAAAGTTCCCATCCACGCTTATTAATTAACCTCGGGGAGTTGTTATTAAGTTATGAATAAGTGGAATCAAATAGGCCTGGGAACAAGTTAAACAAAAAAAAAAAATCATAAAAATCATAAAAAAAAAATATATATATATTTATTTAAATATTATAATCTCTTATTGTTATAAGTATGCTATGTGGTTGCGGTTCCAACTGATCTTCCACATCAGAAATTTGTTTTCTTGTGATTGTTTGTGTTACTTGGTGAAATTTGTGACATTGTATGCATCAGTGGCATCGTAATTCAAAAAATCGTTTGGTGAAAAAATTAGTGTCTTTACGTGAAATTGAAAGTGTTTTTGAAAGTTTAAGCATAATGGAACAAGAACCTAATGTTGTGCAAGAAAAAACTCTTCTTGAATACTTTTCACCTATTTCATCTAATGCTCTGTCATGCATTGTTTTACCCACTACTAATGCCACTCATTTTGAACTTAAACCATCAATCATCCAATTGTTACCATCATTTTATGGTTTAGAAAGAGAGGATCCATACATGCATGTAAAAGACTTTTTGGAAATTTGCTCAACCTTTCGTTTTCAAAATTTTTCAGATGAGTCGGTTAAACGTAGGTTGTTTCCTTTTTCTTTAAAAGATAGAGCCAAAGCTTGGTTAAACTCACTTCCAACTGGAACCATCACTACTTGGGATCAACTTTTTAATAAATTCCTTGCTAAAATTTTCCCCATGTCCAAAACTGATAGTTTAAGAAGAGAAATCTCCGAATTTTATCAAAAAGATAACGAAGAATTTTATGAATGTTGGGAAAGATTTAAAGATTTATTATTAAAATGTCCCCACCATGGTTTTGAAAAATGGAGACTTGTAAAATATTTTTATGATGGTTTAACCCCTTCAAACCGACAAATGATTCAATCTATGCATACCGGAAAATTTTTAAAATTGCAAGGGCAAGAGGCTTGCGACGCTCTTGAAGAATTATCTGTTAATTCACAACAATGGAATTATTCTGAGCCTAGGTCTAGAGCCAACCCTTCACCGAAAAGAGAAGGAAAATATGAAATAAAAGAAGAAAGTGATTTAAGAACATCATTTGATAAATTAGCAAGAAAAGTAGAAGCCTTAGTAATAAGTCAATCTATGAATTCTCATGTGCAACCTAAAAAAGATGTTTGTTCTTTATGTGCTAGTTAATGTCATAATGCTCAATCATGTCCTTCTTTTGTTGAAACATTTTCTGAAGAGGCTAATGCTTTACATTCATCTGGAAAACCTTCTTCTGATAGCCCATTTTTCAACACATACAATCCAAATTGGAGAAACCATCTTAATTTTTCATGGAGACAAAACCAACCACAAATGAATCAAGGAAACCAATTCCATGTGCCAAATCCAAATCATGCCCAACCAAGTCAACCTTACCCTCCACAAAGAAAACCTTCCTTAGAAGACACCTTACAACAATTCATGCAATCCACCCAACAAATTTTACAAAATCAGTCTCAATCCATTGCCAAACTCGAGACACAATTGGGTCAACTTGCTAGTGCTGTAACCGAGAGAGAAAAAGGAAGATTTCCTAGCCAACCCATCCCAAATCCTAAAGGCCAATATGAAATAGGAACTCCTAGTCATAAAGAAGAAGCTAAGTCTATTTCAACTCTTAGGTCCGGAAAACAAATCGTCAAACCCGATTACATACCTCAAGTTGAAAAAGACCAAAGCCAACCTCAAAGTTCCAACACAAATAACCTTTCAAAAGATGATGCTCAAATCCTTCCTTCCATCCCAAAATCTCCTTTTCCACAAAGATTAATTCCACTCAAGAAAGGCAACCAATATAGTGACATCTTAGAAGTTTTCAAACAAGTAAGCATCAACATTCCTTTCTTAGATGCCATTAAACAAATTCATGCCTATTCTAAATTCTTAAAAGACCTTTGCACTGTTAAAAGAAACACAAATGTTCCAAAAAAGGCGTTTTTAACTGAACAAGTTAGCTCCACAATTCAACATAAAAGCCTTGTGAAATATAAAGATCTCGGCTGTCCAACAATTTCATGCATCATTGGCGATCATTTTATTAACAAAGCTTTACTTGATTTAGGAGCTAGTGTGAATTTACTGCCTTATTCTGTGTATAAGCAACTTGGTCTAGGAGAATTAAAACCAACTTCTATAACACTTCAATTAGCCGATCGTTTAGTGAAAATCCCTAGAGGCATTGTAGAAGATGTTTTAAATAAAGTGGATAAATTCTATTTCCCTGTGGACTTTATTGTTCTTGACACTCAACCTGTTGAAAATGTTCATGCTCAAATACCCATCATTCTAGGTAGACCATTTTTTGCTACATCTAATGCAATTATCAACTGTCGTAATGGTGTATTAAAATTATCTTTTGGAAACATGACTGTTGAATTAAATGTTTTTAATGTTGCTAAATCTGTTGAGTGTGAGGAAATGCATGGAGTTAACATGATAGAGAGTATGTGTGAAGATGATGGAAATGACTTACTTGATTTTTGTGAAAAATACTTTGGTATGAACTTGCATATTGATGATTTTAATGATGATGTGAATTCTTTATTAGAGTCTATACCCTTAAATGAAACCAAAGTTGAACCCTTTTCACCCTTAGATCATGTTCAATCAATTTCCGAGTCTCCAAAGTTAAACCTTAAACCTTTGTCAGAAAATTTAAAATATGCTTTTCTAGGAGAGTCTGAGACCTTGCCTGTTATCATAGCATCTGCTTTGGATAAAGAACAAGAAGATAAATTGCTAATTGTCCTTAGAAAACATAAAGAAGCCATAGGTTGGACTATTGGAGACATCAAGGGAATTAGCCCATCCATATGGATGCATAGAATCCATCTAGAAGAAAATGCTAAAACCTCTCGGGAATGTCAAAGAAGGTTAAATCCAAATATGAAAGAGGTCGTTAGGGAAGAAGTACTTAAACTGTTAGATGTAGGTATCATCTACCCTATTTCTGATAGTCAATGGGTTAGTCCAGTCCAAGTAGTGCCTAAAAAGTCTGGGATCACAGTTATTGAAAATGAGAAAAATGAATTAATCCCAACTCGAATACAAACGGGGTGGAGAGTGTGTATAGACTATAGAAAGCTAAATAATGTTACTAGAAAATACCACTTTCCTTTACCCTTTATTGATCAAATGCTTGAATGTTTAGCTGGCCATCCATATTATTGTTTTCTTGATGGATATTCGGGATATAACCAAATCCCCATTGCCCCTGAAGATCAAGAAAAGACTACCTTCACTTGCCCTTTTGGAACCTTTCCATATCGTCGCATGCCTTTTGGTCTTTGTAATGCTCCTGCAACTTTTCAAAGATGTATGATTGCAATATTCTCTGATATGGTTGAAAGAAATCTTGAAGTGTTTATGGATGATTTTTCTGTGTTTGGAAATTCTTTTGATGACTGTTTGCACCATCTTTCTCTTGTTTTAATTCGTTGCAAAGAAAAGAATTTAGTTCTTAATTGGGAAAAATGTCATTTTATGGTTAAAAAAGGAATTGTTTTAGGTCATGTAATTTCATCTGAGGGAATAGAAGTTGATAAAGCAAAAGTTGACCTTATTTCAAAACTTCCCCCACCTAAAACAATAAAAGAAATTAGATCATTCTTAGGCCATGCCGGTTTTTATAGAAGATTCATAAAAGACTTTAGCAAAATTTCACGCCCATTATGTCATTTGCTAGGAAAAGAAAATGCTTTTGTCTTTGATAATGATTCCCATGTTGCCTTTGAAAGATTGAAATCCCTTTTGACTAGTGCACCTATTATTCGCCCTCCTGATTGGAATATTCCTTTTGAAATAATGTGTGATGCTTCTGATTATGCTATCGGTGCTGTTCTAGGACAAAGAATTAACAAGTTACCTCATGTAATCTACTATACTAGCAAAACTTTGAACGATGCTCAATTAAATTATTCTACAACTGAAAAAGAATTGCTTGCTGTTGTGTTTGCATTGGAGAAATTTAGGTCTTATTTGTTAGGATCTAAAATAATTGTCTATTCTGATCATGCTGCATTGAAATATCTCTTGTCGAAAAAAGATGCTAAATCTCGCTTAATTCGTTGGATATTGCTTTTACAAGAATTTGATTTAGAGATACGAGATAAAAAAGGTTCTGAAAATGTTGTCGCTGATCATTTGTCTAGAATTGTTGTTGAGACTAATAATGAATCCACCACTATAACTGAAACTTTTCCTGATGAACAACTCATGCACATATCTTCTTTGCCTTGGTATGCTGACATTGTGAATTATTTGGTCACTGGTGAAATTCCTTCTCATTGGTCTAAGCATGATAAATCTAAATTTTATTCTGAAGTGAAAAATTTCATGTGGGATGACCCTTATTTGTTTAAATATTGCCCTGATCAAATAATAAGGAGATGCATTCCAAATTGTGATCAAACTAAAATCATATCTTTTTGTCATGATCATGCATGTGGTGGACATTTTAGTGGTAAGAAAACTGCTTTGAAAATTTTACAATGTGGATTTTATTGGCCTACTATTTTTCATGACACTTATGTTTATTGCAAATCTTGCCAACATTGTCAAATGTTAGGAAGTGTAACTAGAAGAAACATGATGCCTTTGAATCCTATCCTTATTGTTGAAATATTTGATGTTTGGGGCATTGATTTTATGGGTCCATTTCCTAACTCTTTTGGTAACTTGTACATTCTTGTTGGTGTTGATTATGTGTCTAAATGGGTTGAAGTTGTTGCATGCCACACAAATGAAGATTTACCATGACAAAAAACATTTTGCGAAAATATTTCTCTCCTGGTCAAAGAGTCCTTTTATACAATTCTCGTTTGCATCTCTTCCCGGGGAAGTTACGCTCTAGGTGGGTAGGTCCATACATTGTTCGCACTGTTTTTCCACATGGAGCCATTGAAATTGAAAATCCTAATAATGGTAATGTATTTAAAGTGAATGGACAAAAATTGAAACCATTTTTAGAATTGAAAACTACTAAAGTGGATGAAATCCTTCTTGAGGATCCTATTTACCATGGTCCTTGATCGCTCTCATCAATGATTGGTAAATGTGTGTTTTATTTATGTTTTAGGTTAACTTCTTGTTTTGATTTTTATTTCCTTTTTGTTGCACTCTTGACAATGCTCCATGATGAGGTACGACCATTCTAAACTCTAAACTCTTTCACGCTTCAATTTATATTTGTATTTTGATACATTGAGGACAATGCATAAATTAAGTTTGGGAGTAGTGAGTTTATATGGTTACTTCTTTCATATGTTTGAAAATGGTAGAATTTCTTTAAAAAAAAAACAAAAAAATGTTATCTTTCTAGTAATATATATATATATATAGTTTTGTACTTTTTTACTTTATTTTCTATCAAAAACTATTAAAATTTTTTTTTTTTAAAAAAAACCCCTTTGGTGATATCCATTTTTCCTATGATAATACCCTTGATTGAGTTTGATTTTAGTTTAAAAAATATATGAATCTTTCTTAAGCTTTGTGTTTAATTCTTGGGTCAATTTTGCTTAAAAAAAAATGAAATTTTGAAAAAAAATTATTCATCATAATATGTGAAATAAATAGTTTATTACAACAATTTTTCCAAAATTCACATAATAACTTGATAAATAGTTTTGGACTTCTAATTTAAAATATGTTTTCAAAGCAAGATTGACTATGGAATTAATTACATAAGGTTAATTTTGATTCATATTTTTTATAAATTATTTTCAATGTGCAATCTTTGAGGATATTTTTGATATCACCAAATAAAAAAATAAATAAATAAAAAAAGTGTGTTTTTGATTTTTCTTTTGCTTGAGGACTAGCAAAATATTAAGTTTGGGGGTGTGATAATTCTACAAAATAGAGTTATTTTACCACTTTTTATGTGCTAATTGTTGATTAATTCTTGAGTTTTTAATTAACTTATTAAGCTTTTATGTAATTTTTAATTTATTAGTCTTATTGTTGTTTTCTAGATTTTTATAAGTTTTATAGATATTTTATTATAATATGTTGTAGTTTAATTATTTGAAATTTGTGTTGATAGATTATAAGTTGAAAAAAAATGTGATTTTATTGAACTTAATTCCCAAAGTAAATTAAATTTCAATTAGTATTTTCATGGACTTAATTTGAGTTATTTTATAATTGAAAATATTTGATTATAATTTATTATTTACTTATTTTGTAGGGAGTAAGTTGTATTTTTTTTGGCTTTGAAAAGAAAAGAAGGGAAAAAGAGAGTGGCAAATTTGAAAGAAAATAGCATGAAAAGTGGCATTTGTCAACTCTGCCCAAGGCCCAATTCGGCTGGCCACTTGCCAGGCCCACGACCCGAGCCCAGTCCACCTGCCCCCCTGGCCCGTGTCACTCCTCCAACCCGCCTGGCTCTTCATAAATCAGCTGCCCATTGCACCACAGCTTCCCAGCCGTACGGTTCACCCAGCCATCACATATGCACCAACGCCTCCAGCACTTGCCACCAACGGGCCTGCCTCTTCCAATCATAGCCAGGCCCAATCCAGCTCATCACCTTCAGCATATAGTCTCAACACCACAGCAAGCCCAATTTGCCTCTCAGCCCAATCAGGCCCAACACCATCCCATGCCTAAACCAGCTGCCAAATAGCCACCAAAATGCCAAAAATCATGTTTTTCATTCCCAATATTTTTCACTCAAATATCAATTCACTCTTCCCTATTTTTCTTACCTAAATAAACATTTCTAATTTATTTTTTTACCCTAGCTTTTCACTAATCTTTTACCCAACCAAGCATTTCATCTTTCCAATACTCTTACACTTACTCTATTTATCCTACCACTTCCCAACACAATTAAATTAATCAATTTATTTATTTTAATTTGATTAATTTAATCTCCATATTTTGCCTATAAATAGAGTATTGTAAGACCATTTGGGGAGCTCTTCTTCTTCATCTTTTCAACCTCTTCTACACCCCATATTTTTCTATTTTCTCTCTACCATTTTCATCTTTTGAAGAGCATGTCAAGTATGTTATTTTGTAATTTTTATCTAGTTATGAGCTTCTAATCTTTTTCAAAGGTTATTAAGATGATGATGAAGCAAAATGTAACTAGATAGTATTTTTTTTTGTTGTATGTTGATTTCCCATTTGTACAACATTGTTTATGGATTTTTCTATCAAAGATATGCATTTTTCATCTATTATTGAGTGTTAAAGCATACTACACTTAGTTCTTCATTATGCAAAAATATGATATTCTTTGATTAAATGTTTTTCATTAAATTGTTCACATCTAATTCTTAGAGCATAAGTATCATATTTTGCCTAAACATGATCTCTTTGATTTCTTGTAGTTTCATTAGGTTGTAACACAATTAATGCTTAGAAATTATATCTTTTATAAGTGAAGAAAAATCCTACCTTTTTGAAAGTAACTTGTGCTTGAATAGAAAATGTATCTTGAAAAAAATATAGTGTGATTTATTTCAACTATATCTAAACTTGGGAATCAATATACTTATAAATACTATTGAACTTGCATTTTGTGGATTCTAATATCTTAATAATCTTATTTTTATATATATCATTTGAAAACCATTTTTCTATTTAATCTTAAATCTTTTTATTACTTGTCTTTTATTTTTCTAAAACAAAATCTCATCAAATATTTGGAACTAGGTTAAAATATTATTGCTTTGTTTGAAATAGTTTCTTTTGATGTTAGTCAACTCCCATGGGTTCGACCTCGTACTTACATGAACATTATATTCCGAAATGATTCATGCACTTGCGAGTTTAAATATTAAAACACACCATCTTTTGGATACAACATTATGTGCTGTAAAAATTGTGTATGACTCATTGCTGAGTTGTCAAAGTTTTAACTCTTATCTCTATCTAAAAGGATTATTAATATGGTAATTAAAATCCTTGAAGATATGATCATATCATGTTGATTTCGTGCAGAATAAATCACATATTTTTAGGATAACAATTGATATGAATGTAATTTATTTTTTCAAATGAATTTGGACTTAATTCTGCCCAGGTATAGACACTGCCCAGTCGGATGGTCAACCTGTCGAAACAAAATCAGACAAACTCGCAGATTGTTTCCTTATAAAGAAAATTTGTAAATCATTTCTTTATTGCTCCAGATTGCAAGAGAGCCTCTTCAGAACGTACAAACAACTATAAATAGATAGCAAGAGCTCTTGGAAAGTCAAATCACTTATATTGTGGTAAGAATAATTTATTTGATTTATTTTGACTAAGTATTTTCAGAGATTAAGTTATTCTGGTTAAGAAATATTCGAAAATGAACCTGGTCAAGAAAAATGACCGAATTCGTTATAGCCAGTCAAGACTAATGATCATGCTGACTCAATAGTTTCTTGTTTCGTCGGAACATAATCAACCCAGCTGGCAGATTTTTTCAATCACTTGTATTAATTGCAAGATTTCAGAAGAGTTGGCCTTGGATGTGTTTCTCAGCTATAAAATACCTTGCCAAGGCCTTTGGAAAAATCACCTCCTCCATTTTGTATTTTGTAAACACTTGCTGTTATTTTTTAGAAGTGTTTCATTGTAAAGATTAAGTTGTTCACCTTAATCTTTGTGTGTGTGCTGAGTGCACTTGTCCATATATCTATCTTGTTCCTTATAAATAGGTGGTATCTCTTGTGAATGTGTTCCTAAGGATCTTCGGGCGAAGATTTCGCCAAAGTCTCATTTTGAGAGGAAGAGAGCACTCGCTATTCTTTGAAGGGATTTCAAGAGAATCAACGTTTCATCAAAACCAAATTCGTAGAGAAGAGTACAACAAGATTGTGCTAATAGTTTAAGTGGGAGTCTTACGTTGTTTAAGTCAATTATTTTTTACACATTATTTCTTTACTAATGTGTTTATTCTCTGAGCATGGTCTCGTGGATGTAGGTTATCCAAAAGGATTTCTGAACCACGTAAAAATTCTCGTGTGTTGATTTTTACCTGTTTTTCTATTTCTGTCTTAACATTCGTATCAGTTGTGATAACAACTCTGGAATCGATTTAAACAACTTAATCAGTATTCTGTATTTAAATAAGTTGTTTAACTCTAATCACTTGGTAATCATAAAATACAGAATTTTAAAAAGAAAAATGTGTTTCTATATGAGTTATGGAGAGGAAAAAAGCCTAACCTAGGCTATCTTAAAGATTGTGGGTGCTTTGATTATTGCAAGAGCATAAAGTCTAAAAGGACTAAGTTGGGTCCAATGACTGTTAAGTGTTCATTTGTAGGCTATGCCTCAAATAGCAAAGTCTATAGGCTATTAGACTTGAAGTCTAATGTGATAATTGAATCAAGATAAGTGAAGTTTTGTGAGAACATGTTATATTGTGATAGAAGCTCTCAAGAACCACAAGTGTTGGAGAATCTAGTGAGGAGAAAGATCCAAAGGATGATGGGCAACCTATATTGCCTCAGAGAAGCCAAAGGCTTAAAGAATTGGGATTAAATGAGAAAAGTTCTCAAGTGGAGACAATCTACTAAGTAGAGGGAAACCTTGAAAAAGTCACATGAAAGTTTCTTATGGTTCTTCAAGTTGAGGATGATCCCAAAACCTACCAAGAAGCAATGTCTTCGAGAGACTCCACATTTTGGAAGAAGGCAATAAATGATTAGATGGATTCAATTATGTCAAACCACACATGGAAATTGGTAGACCTTCCACAAGGTTCAAAACCAACTGGGTTCGAGTGGGAATTTAAGAGGAAATATCACACCAATGGCAACTTCAAGGCTAGATTAGTAGCTGAAGGGTTTAAAACAAAATGAATGAATCGATTATTTTGACAAATATGCACCGGTTGCTAGAACAACCACGAAAAAAATTATTTGCCTTACTATCAATATATAATCTTTATGCTCATCAAATGGAAGTTAAAACGACATTCCTAAATTGAGATCTCGATGAAGAAATATATATGGAACAACCAGAGAGTATTGTTCAAAGGGCAGATGAACATAAAGTGTGTAGGCTTGTTAAATCATTGTATGGATTAAAACAAGCACTGAAACAATTGTAACGCCTTAGGTAACCAAGACCGTTACACTGTGTGTTTAAAATAGTGCAAGACTCTAATCAAGTTGTTTGAACATAAACGTATTTCTAAAGTCAACTGACAGGTTAGGGTTAAAAGATTTTTAATCATAAAATGGTTGACTTTCATTAAAATAAGAGTTTGATACATGGGATCCCAAAAATAATGTTTACAAGGCGGTTACAACCCTCAAAAGTAAATACAACTGCAGCCAGCTTAAATGGCAAGAATACAAATTTTGTATCTAGTCCCTGTAAATCCCTCGGTCGTGGCGGTCAAGCAGTTGCCGATGTACACACCGCCCCCAAAGCTCTCCAACTCATGGCTGGTCCGGCTTTCCCTTGCCTTTACCTGCACCACGTAGCACCCCTGAGCTAAGGCTCAACAAGAAAACTAAATTCAACAAGCATAGACAACAATTGAGTGTGCATAGTAAACTTTGATTAACCAATTCAACCAATAGCATAACACAAGCAATAAACTAGGCAATAGTAAACAGATTAATCCAAACATATAATTCAATCTTAATACAATTGGTTAGGTATCGGTGCCCTTAGGTCAAGCCCTCGTGCTATTTAGCTGATCCTGGCTCGCTTAGGCTGAGCAGCATTCAGTATGCTTAACATCAGCCCTGGCACCTATAGGCCAGACTTTCACATCAAACACAGTAGATGTACAAGTTGTGAAGTACGCAATCGAAAGTAGCATGAGCTAACCTGCCTATCCAGATATTTCCAATCACAAATGTTAGGAAAATATAAATTGCCTCAATGGAAATTGGAAGAAAATGTTACAACTCTATGCAAAATATTACAATAGACAAAGATTGATTAAATAAAGTGTTACAACTCTATAACTGAAAATACAAATAAAACAAAGGAGATGAAGAAGATGATGAAGAAGAAGAGAATAGTAAAATACAACTCTAAGCAAAAGGTTACAAATAAAGTAAAGTGTTTGAAACAAAATAAAAGAAAAGATTACAACTCTTGAACAAGAAATACAAGTAAAAAGAACAAGAGAATAAGAAGAAAACAATACAATAGAAAGGAGAACTGAAATACAAGAAACTCTCACTTACACAACCTAAGTGAAGAGGGTTGGGGATCACCAACTTGAACAAGGTTTAAAACCTTTGTCCAAAAGCTTATTTCCCCCTAACTCAAGCAATAAGGGATCTCTCTCGGATATTGGAAAAGCTTTATGGAATTATCAAGCCTCAATGTGTTTCTAGCCAAGTGCTCTAATGGATAGAAATGTTGTGTCTTTCAAGTGAGCTATAGGCTCCTATTTATAGAGTTTAGAGACACCCTTTGAATTTCAAATTCCACCAACCCCCATGGCTGTTACCAATGTTTAATTGGATTAATATGGAATTAAAAATGAGATTTGGGAGTTATTTGGGTTTTTTGAGTCGTTCAACAAAGATTGAAAAAACTGAAAAATTGGTCAGTTTTGGCCTGTGGCCGCGGCCAGAGACATTAGTGGCTGCGGCCACTGGTCTCTGTCCCACAAGCCGCGGCCACCGACCAATTTCAGCACAAAAAATGTGTTATTTTTCCAAACGGTTCCAAACCCTCCCAAATGATTTTGTAACTCCCAAAACACATTATTGGGGTTAAAATCATATCTCTAACAGCCATATCACATATGGCTTTATGAAATTCATCTCAATATTGTGTAACAAAAATTTTACACAATAAAGGATAATATTTGGAAGTTACAAATTTGTCACACCAAATATGTTACATTATTTGGATATATCTCATATATCTAAATATTGTAACTCTCTATTATATGTTACAATATGTGACACACTTTGTCACATTTATTTAATCTAAAACATTATATTATAATATAATATAATATTACATTATATTATAAAATAATATAACAACAAATACATTTATAATCTCACATATATGTTGGGGTTTTATGCCCTAATTAAAACCCAAATTCTTTGTAATCTCATTTTATTATCAATAAAAGAATAGAAGTCATTTTTTGACTTGGTCAATCACTTTGCTCACATGTTTTATTTTCATGATTATTTGTTTAATATAAACTTCTATTAAATCCCGAGCATATAGCTAATCTTATTTATAGTGACGTAATCACAGTGGAATATAAATATGATTATATGTTCAAAATAAGTTAGTCCTAAGATTAGTCAGTGCACTGGATTTACACTGACTTGCCAATCTACGATATGATCTACTTACACATTACAGTGTTATGTTCTTTCTAGAACATTAGCAAAGTAGATAAGATCGGATGTATATGTTACATCAGACAGGACTGATATTGACAGTTGATAAGATAAGTAAACATACCGTTATTATCTATTCTAGTCATATCATATAGTTGACCATAGGTCAATTCAATCTCAATGCTGAGTGGTTAGTATTCTAACTGATTGTATTATTTGAGTTCTTTGACTTGTTCGTTACCAGCTTACCCTACGGACTAGCCCATACTTAAATCTTGGGAACTCGATAGTATAATTGAGTGGGAATGTTAATCATAGATATGAACATCTATAGCTTCTGATGAAGAAGTGAAACGATGGTTTCATTTTAGTTTGGTTCAAGGTGTTAAATGATAGAGATCTCATTTCAGTAATTAAATTAGTTTATTGAAATATCATTTACAAGGAACTAAGTGTTTTAAGGATAAAATACAATGAGGGGTAAAACAGTATTTTAGTCCTATCTCATTGTAGACCGTCTATAGAGGATTGAGTGACAATTATGGTTGTAACAATGGATAATTAATAGCGTATCTATATTTGTTATAGAGCGTTCTATGAATTCAAGAGTGTAATTCCGAGTCTATAGTGGAGTCACGAGGAATTAATAAGTTAGTAAATTTATTTGTTAGATTTATGATAACTTATTGGAGCTTGATTTCATAGGCCCATGGTCCCCATTGTACCTTGGATAAAATCATCTAGATAGTCTCAATTAATTGATTTAATCATCAATTAGAATTATCAAAGTTGACCAGGTCAATTTTGGATAGTTTCACAGAGTTATGTAATTTTGAGAAGAAAAGAGAAATTATGGCAGATTTATTAATTAAGATAAATTGGTATCTAAATTAATAAATAAGTTTAAATCAAGGTTCAAATTATAAATAATTAATTTGATAAAGGATTTAAATAATTATTTAATTAATTAAATCAATAGAAAATAATACAGGTCTTGATTTTAAGTCTAATGGGCTTATAGTCAAATGGGAAATTTCATGGGCTTATAGCCCATGATAATTTCGACCTAGGGCTTCAAAATGGCTATTATTTTATTGATTTTTTAATTAAATTAAATGGCCTAATTGAGTCTATAAAAAGAGTGCTTAGAGAGATGTCAAACATAAGTAAAATAAGTCACAAGTCAAATTTTCTGATAGTTTTAGATTCTCTCTAAACACAAGTCATTTTCTAAGCCACTTTGTTATTTTCTCTTCTTCTCTTTATATCTATCTCATGTGTTGAGAATTGCCCACACTAGTCTAGGTGATTCTAAGGATACATTGGATGATTTTGAAGAAAATAGAAGATCGGTTCAGTTTCTTGATAATACTCTGCGACAGAGAGGATACAAGAGTTAGAGAAACTGAAGGAATGACTCTTTAATTCCGCTGCGTATACTGTAAGTATTCTATTATTTGTTTCTCTTGAATTCAATTTTAGAAACATGTTTTAGGCTATCTCGTATTAATTTGTTTAATATTAGATATACATGAAAATAAATAAACATCCTGTATAAGTTAATCCAACAACTGGCCTCAGAGCCTTTGGTAATCTTTATTTTCATGCATTAACATGTTTAAAATTGGATTGTTTGATATGTTTGAATAATTGGATGGTTTTTTTCATGTTTTTATGAACATATTGATTTTATGTGAATGTTAGAAATTTTTAGGTTATTTTGTTGTGTTTTCTGTGCTATTAATTTTTATATATGCTTTATTTTGTGTAAAACATGTTAAAAATTAATTAGAAAATGGTTTTGGTTTGAAAAATTGCTCAAAAAAAATTTTGAAAAAAATTTGGCCTGGTTGCCCATGCGCGCGGGCACGCCCGCGCATACCCGTGCGCCCACCCGCGCGCCACCCACGCACATGCCCGCGCACACCCGTGCGCCCACCTGTGCGCCACCCACGCGCACGCCCGCGCGCTCCCCCGCGTCACCCGCGCGCACGCTCGCACCCACGCACACCAGCCACCAGCGATGAACAGTTCCCCGTGAACAGTACCACGGGTACTATTCATCTTTTTTTTTTGAAAAATAAAGAAAATTAAAATTGTGGAAATTTATTATTTACAATCAAAACCTAAAATATCTTTTTTGTTTTATCATTTAATTTTTTTTTTTTAAATAAAGATATTTTTGTTAGTTGGGATTTAAATAATTAGATATTTTCTACAAAGATTCAAATTCAAATTTCAAAATAGACTAACAACTTAATTTTAAATATTTTAATATATTAAAATATTATAATTATGATATCAGATATTTTAGATATTTTCATTTAAATTCTTGATATTTTTATTGAATCTTTATTTGAAAATATAAATATATTTTTATTCTATAGTTTTTAATATTTAAATTATTTGAAATTTGAATATTGTTAGTTAGATCTTTTTATAGATATTTGAATTTGTTTAACTATTTTGAAATATTTTAGGATTGCTATAACTAATTTTTTTTTAAAATGGTTAAAATATTAGCAAATAGTTGTAACAACACAAGATATTTTGGAAAATAGTTAAGATATTGATTTTAAAATTTAAAATTGGTTAAATTTTGAAAAATATCATTTTTTTCAGCCAATTAATAAAATATTTTTTTTAATAAATGGGATTTAAATTAACTTTGGTTAATTGTTGATAAATGCTATTTAAATTAAATTAATATATTTTTTTCAAATTAACCTAAAACCAAGTTAATTGTTGATAAATGAAATTTAAATTAACTATTGTTAATTGTTGATTAATTTCATTTAAATTGACTTATTTTTTGTAAAAATTTAATTAATTTGAATTTTTTTGATAAATTCTAGATAATTAATTGTGGTATTTTTGCAAATGAAATAAATTGTGGTATTTTTGCATAAATTCATAGAATTGCTCTTATAATAACATGATTAGGCCCATCCAATTATAACATGTCTGTTTACACTATATGTGGTATTTTTGAAATTGGGCTTAGATGCATATAGTGGCTCATATGTTTGTTAGATATATGGTATTTTGTCAAATAAAATATTCATAAAATGATAGGTTTTATTTGAGCCCATTAGAAAATGTAAAGTTTAAATTCCTCTCTTGTGGGTGATTCCACTTGTGAAGGCCCATTTGCTTTGCATGACTATAGTGGGCCTAATCAATTAATAACAATTAATAAAACGAAGGTTTAAATTCCTGTTTTTAGGACCTTGTATGGAAGATAGGGGGCCTTTGTAGTGGGAATGACATACTGGACCCAACCCTCCTCCATACAAGCCCAATTGTTAAGGCTCATTTACCTGAGTTGGACGTAATTGTATAGGTTCATTATATTAGTTAAACCTAAATATGGATTAGCAACAAATTAATTCTAAATTAATTGAATTTGTTTCAATGTGACACTTTAGAATTAATAAGAAATTATAGGACTTTGGTTTTAAAAATTTTAATCTGTTTAATTTTTTTTTGGAAAACCATAGTCATTCATTTTCTAAAAATAAATAATAAAAATACTAATTTTAATTTTATAATGAGCTTATTTTAAGAATTTTATTCGATCTCCACCGTTGGTTTAACATAGTCAATAGCTTAATGGGGCCTCGAGGCGCTTTGATTTGTCCCCCTACGGAAGGTGTTCATTTGTTATTTTGACAAGGTTAGATTTCGAAAGATAGATAATTATAGGTCAAATTCTACTAGACTCACCCCTACGGTGACTACTAGGATTAAATCTATGATTATCGAAACCGTGGGTGTAGCTCATAAAATAAGAGATTTTGTTTTCTTATTTTGATCGAATAATAGGTTGTTAATAATAGTGTCCATTATTAAATGAGTTTACAACTCTATTTAACTAGTGGTATTTTTTACTCTCGCCAACCGGGACAAGGATATCATAGATTAGTTAAAAACCTAAAGAAATAGAGATATGATTGTTTTTGGTATTTTTTCTCATATCTTACATATTTTTTGTATATGTTGTGCTATTTCTTGAAATTTGTGTGAATAGAAGTTTTATTGAGCAAATGTGATTGATTTCTATTTTATTGGTACTTTGTAGTTTTGAGTTATGGCTGTGTCTACTCCCATCCTCTCTCAACTTTCGATGGAGAAACTTACTGGAGAAAACTTCCTTAAATGGAAGCAAAACATCAACATTGTGTTGATAGGTGACAACTCTGAATTCGTCATGATTGAGGAATCCCCAGAACGAGCACCGTGTCTGCACGTTAGTGATGGCACCGTCAATGCTCGTGATGGTACCGTAAATGCTTGGATAGCACCGTCTCTGCACGTTCGTGATGGCACCGTAAATTCTCAGATGGCACTGTGTCTGCAAGTTCATGCTCAACTCAACTATGGTCTGACGCAGCTCATGAACGAGCTTCAGATTCTTGAATCTGTCATGGGTGGACCTAGTAAAGGAGGTGAAAATAATACTGCTAATGTTGCTGCTCATCTAGCTAAGGCTGAAGCTAACCCAGCTTCGTCTTCGAAAGCTAGAAAAGGAAAGGTGGACAAAACAACAACCCCAAGCCTACAAAGGATGCAAAGACGAGTGCACAACCACGTGCACAGACGCCTAAGGGGAAGAACATGAAAAATAAGAAAGGTAAAGATAAGTGCTTTCACTGCAAAGAGAAAGGGCATTGGAAACGAGATTGCCCTAAGTTTCTAGCAGCGAAAAACAAAGGTAATGATTATAGTTCATTTATCTTGGAAACATGTGTTTTAGAGAATGATAAATCCGTTTGGATTAATGATTCTGGAACTACTAACCATGTTTGTAACTCTTTCAAACTTCTTGAATAGTGGGAGGAAGTGAACGAAGGCGGCTTAAAGCTTAGAGTTGGGAATGGAGCGTTCGTTAAGGTCCAAGCTAGAGGAATATCTCGTCTGAAGTTCAAAAATAAATACTTAATTTTAAAAGTTGTATTTTTTATTCCGGATTTTAGTAGAAATTTAATTTCAGTTTCCATGTTGCCATTAGAACGATTTGTTATGACTTTCACAAGTTTTAATATATCTATTTCTTTCAATGGATCACAATTGTGTATTGCATGTTTGGAAAACGGGCTTTATGTTCTGCGACCTAACGAACCCCTCGCTCTTAATAATGATTTAATCAAAGTAGCTAAACCTAGGACCAATAAACGTCAAGAGACCGATAACAATAATATGACGTATTTATGGCACTTGCGACTAGGTCACATTGGCTATGATAGGATTCAAAACTTACAAAGGACAGACCTTTGAGGGAACTCACCTTAGGTGAATTACCTGTCTGTGAATATTTTCTAGAAGGCAAACTGACCAAGCGTCCATTCTCTGCAAAGGGTGATAGGGCCAAAGAACCACTTGGTCTTGTGCATTCAGATGTTTGTGGACCTTTGAATATACAAGCCAGGGGTGGTTTTGAGTATTTCGTCACTTTCATTGACGATTACTCTAGATACTCATGTCTTTACCTAATGCATAGGAAATCAGAAACATTTTCAATGTTTCAGGAATTCCTAGCAATGGCTTA
This sequence comes from Humulus lupulus, assembly GCF_963169125.1. Classification (NCBI taxonomy): domain Eukaryota; kingdom Viridiplantae; phylum Streptophyta; class Magnoliopsida; order Rosales; family Cannabaceae; genus Humulus; species Humulus lupulus. The sequence goes on along the minus strand of NC_084801.1, from coordinate 51,410,405 downwards.
GAACCAATTAGGTAAAAGGTTAAAGATCTTGCGATCTGATAGGGGTGGAGAATATTTGGATATGCAGTTCCAAGATCCTTTAACTGAACTTGGGATTTTATCACAACTTACTGCCCCAGGTACTCCGCAACAAGATGGTGTAGCGGAACGCCGAAACAGAAATTTATTGGAAATGGTTAGATGCATGCTTAGTTACTCAACTCTACCAACTTCGTTCTGGGGACAAGAAATTGAAACCGCAAATGACATTCTCAATGTCGTGCCATCAAAATCAATCCCCAAAAAACCTTTAGAACGCTGGAATGGTCGTGAACCTAGTTTACGGCATTATAGAATCGGGGGGTGTCCCGCTCACGTCCTGAGGAAAAAGGAGGGAAAGCTAGAACTGCGAACTGAAGTTTTCATGTTTGTTGGCTATCCTAAAGGTACTCGGGGTGGACTTTTCTATAGTCATTCAGAAAAGAAAGTGTTTACTTCTACAAATGCTACTTTTCTAGAAAATGACTATGTCCAGATCTTTAAACCTCGCAGCAAAGTAGTTTTAGAGGAGATGGTTAAAGAATTGACTCCAACCAATGTTCCATCGTCATCAACGCGAGTTGATGATGAAATTCCCACTCTTCATGTACAACCAGCGCAAGTCGATTTAAATGAAGAAAGTACCACTATTCCTGAGCAAACAGTCATGGAGCCTCGTCGTAGTGGGAGGGTTTCTAGAAACCCAGTTCGCTATGGTTTGGATGGTGAAACCAATATAGTTGTTGGTGACACTAGTGATGATGATCCATTGTCTTTCAAACAGGCAATGGTTAGCCCTGAAAAGGAATTATGGCTCGAAGCCATGAAACAGGAAATGGAGTCTATGTACTCAAATTCCGTCTGGGATCTTGTGGAAGCAACAAGTGACTTTAGGGCCATTGGGTGCAAGTGGATCTACAAGAAGAAATGAGGTGTTGATGGAAATATCGAGACTTATAAAGCTCGATTAGTGGCAAAGGGTTATACCCAAAGAGAAGGCGTGGACTATGAGGAAACTTTTAGTCCGGTAGCCATGCTCAAATCCATTCGCATCCTCCTATCCATAGCAGCCGCTCTCGACTATGAGATTTGGCAAATGGACATCAAGACAACTTTTCTTAATGAAAAGCTTGACGCGGTCATTTATATGGATTAACCAGAAGGATTTAAAGTATCTGGACAAGAAGGAAAAGTTTGTAAGTTAAATAGGTCCATCTATGGACTTAAGCAAACTTCTCGTTCCTGGAATCTTAGGTTTGATGAAATAATCAAAACCTATGGCTTTGAACAAAATATTGATGAGCCATGTGTTTACCAACTGAAGGCAAATCAAATAGTGGTATTCCTAGTTCTTTTATGTAGATGATATCTTACTCATTGGAAACAATGTTAAGAAATTATCAGATGTGAAGAATTGGCTGAGCACTCAATTCCAGATGAAGGATTTGGGTGAAGCAAGTTATGTTCTAGGTATCCAGATCATCAGGGATAGAAAGAACAAACTTTTAGCTCTTTCTCAAGCAGCTTACAATTATAAAGTGCTTGAACGTTTCTCAATGACAAATTCCAAGAAAGGGCGTCTACCGTCCCGCCATGGAATTCATCTTTCAAAGAAGCAGTCTCCCCAGACTCCTGAAGAGGAAGATGCAATGAGAAAAGTTCCTTACGCATCTGCAGTTGGAAGTCTGATGTATGCCATGTTGTGCACTAGACCAGATATCTGCTATGCAGTGGGAGTAGTGAGCAGGTATCAGTCAAACCAAGGACCGGAACATTGGATAGTAGTTAAGCATATCCTGAAGTATTTGAGACGGACTAGGGATTATATGTTAGTCTACAAGGGTGGTGTTCGGAACCCTGTAGGCTACACCGATTTAGATTTTTAGACTAATGTCGATGACAGAAAGTCTACTTCTGGAATGGTGCTTACTCTTGGGGGTGGAGCTGTGATTTGGAGAAGCGTAAAGCAGTCTGCAATCTCATATTCCACCATGAAGGCTGACTACATAGCCGCGTCAGAAGCAGCTAAGGAAATAGTCTGGCTAAAGAAGTTCTATTCAGATCTTGGTGTTATTCCAGAAATGGATAAACCGCTTGTGTTGTTTTGTGACAATACAGGAGCGATAGCCAACTCGAAAGAACCTCGAAGTCATAAGAGGAGTAAGCATATAGAAAGGAAGTATCACATTATTCGAGAATATGTGGCCAGGGGAGATGTGAAGGTTATGAAGATTGCAACTGAAGACAATCTTGCGGATCCGTTTACAAAGACACTACCAGAAGTTACATTTGATAAGCATATCAAGGAAATGGGATTAGTAGAATTAAGGCATTAGTTTCAATTAGTGCAAGTGGGAGTTTGTTGGGGTTTTATGCCCTAATTAAAACCCAAATTCTTTGTAATCTCATTTTATTATCAATAAAAGAATAGAAATCATTTTTTGACTTGGTCAATCACTTTGCTCACATGTTTTATTTTCATGATTATTTGTTTAATATAAACTTCTATTAAATCCCGAGCATATAGCTAATCTTATTTATAGTGACGTAATCACAGTGGAATATAAATATGATTATATGTTCAAAATAAGTTAGTCCTAAGATTAGTCAGTGCACTGGATGTACACTGATTTGCCAATCTACGATATGATCTACTTACACATTACAGTGTTATGTTCTTTCCAGAACATTAGCAAAGTAGATAAGATCGGATGTATATGTTACATCGAACATGACCGATATTGACAGTTGATAAGTTAAGTAAACATACCGTTATTATCTATTCTAGTCATATCATATAGTTGACCATAGGTCAATTCAATCTCAATTCTGAGTGGTTAGTATTCTAACTGATTGTATTATTTGAGTTCTTTGACTTGTTCGTTACCAGCTTACCCTACGGACTAGCCCATACTTACATCTTGGGAACTCGATAGTATAATTGAGTGGGAGTGTTAATCATAGATATGAACATCTATAGCTTCTGATGAAGAAGTGAAACGATGTTTTCCTTTTAGTTTGGTTCAAGGTGTTAAATGATAGAGATCTTGTTTCAGTAATTAAATTAGTTTATTGAAATATCATTTACAAGGAACTAAGTGTTTTAAGGATAAAATACAATGAGGGGTAAAACGGTATATTAGTCCTATCTCATTGTAGAACATCTATAGAGGATTGAGTGACAATTATGGTTGCAACAATGGATAATTAATAGTGTATCTATATTTGTTATAGAGCGTTCTATGAATTCAAGAGTGCAATTCTGAGTCTATAGTGGAGTCACGAGGAATTAATAAGTTAGTAAATTTATTTGTTAGATTTATGATAACTTATTGGAGCTTGATTTCATAGGCCCATGGTCCCCATTGTACCTTGGATAAAATCATCTAGATAGTCTCAATTAATTGATTTAATCATCAATTAGAATTATCAAAGTTGACCAGGTCAATTTTGGATAGTTTCACAAAGTTGTGTAATTTTGATAAGAAAAGAGAAATTATGGCAGATTTATTAATTAAGATAAATTTGTATATAAATTAATAAATAAGTTTAAATCAAGGTTCAAATTATAAATAATTAATTTGATAAAGGATTTAAATAATTATTTAATTAATTAAATCAATAGAAAATAATACAGGCCTTGCTTTTAAGTCCAATGGGCTTATAATCAAATGAGAAATTTCACGGGCCTATTGCCCATGATAATTTCGACCTAGGGCTTCCAAATGGCTATTATTTTATTGATTTTTAATTAAATTAAATGGCCTAATTGAGTCTATAAAAGGAGTGCTTAGAGAGAAGTCAAAACATAAGTTTGATAAGTCACAAGTCAAATTTTCTGATAGTTTTAGATTCTCTCTAAACACAAGTCATTTTCTAAGCCACTTTGTTATCTTCTCTTCTTCTCTTTATATCTATCTCATGTGTTGATAATTTCCCACACTAGTCTAGTTGGTTCTAAACATACATTGGATGATTTTGAATAAAATAGAAGATCGGTTCAGTTTCTTGATAATACTCTGCGACAGAGAGGATACAAGAGTTAGAGAAACTGAAGGAAGGACTCTTTAATTCCGCTGCGTATACTGTAAGTATTCTATTCTTTGTTTCTCTTGAATTCAATTTTAGAAACATGTTTTAGGCTATCTCGTATTAATTTGTTTAATATTAGATATACATGAAAATAAATAAACATCCTGTATAAGTTAATCCAACAATATATTCATTTACAGGGGATCTCATCCCTAATCACAACTCGGGTGCAGTTTTCTTACCTCAAATCCTGAGTTGAAGATATATAGTGGTCTTGAGCACAATCCTCAATTTCGAGCCTCAACGGTAACCCTAGTCACAAGCGAAAATGGATAACTATCCAAATCTAATCCAATTAAATGCTTTGGAATAAAATACTAGCCTCCGGGACCTCGAATGCTACTAAACAGGGTAGTAGAATTCATCTCGAACGCTAAGGTTTAAGTCCTCGAGCCCAAAACCCTATTATGGCTAAGGTTGCCTAGGTATGCCGCAACCTGGCCCTAAGGTCCATGGAGCGCCCCCAAGTTAGAAGTGTCAGCCCCAACTTCTACAGACATGCAAGCCGTGAGTTGCCCCTTTAGGGCCATGACGTGCTCAAGAAACAGCAAGCCCCAGGGCTTCTGGGATCACGCGGGCCATGACGCCCATGAATTGGGTGGTGGCGCACCCCCGTGAACCTAGAAATCCATGGGCTTTTCCTATGATTTCTTCCAATCTAGTTCATCAAAACCACATCCAACATGCACCAAAACCAGAAATTGAACCACTGAACCTTACTAGTCTACTCAGAGCAACTCAACCTCCTAAAATTCTAACCAAAGTCCTTCTAAGAACCCTGAATTCATCAAAATCCCCTTTGAAACTTAGAAGCTTACAAACACTTAAACTAACAACAAAGTTCTACCATAATTCCTAGCTAAAAGCTTACCCTGAAGAAGACTCTTCCCCTGCTTACACCTCAATCAATCCTAGCTTTATTTCTCTAGTCCTCAAGCTTAAATCCCTAAGTTTTCTCTTCCAAAGCTTTAAAGCTCTCAAGGCACAAGAGAGGGAGAGAGAAACGTGAATGAGAGAGAGAGTGCTGACAAGTATTCCACTAAGTTCTGGTTATTTCCTAGAGTTTAATCTGACTATATCCTTGAAGGAAAAGACCAAAATGCCCCTAAAGATAAATCAGCCCCTTTGTTTCCCTTAAGGACAAAACGATCATTTGCCCTATTTCTCGCTAATTCCTCGAGTTGTCCTACAAATTTCCAATTAATCTCGACATGCCCAACTAATTGCCACCTACTTATCCGTTACACGATAAATTCTCAAATATTCACTAAGTTCCCAGAATACCCCTAGGCTCACCCCGAGCCGGGTATTAAACCCCGTTGTGACTATTCCGCTCATCCGCTCACTAGGATCGTCCCGAGCCGTAAATGACAAATATATCCAAATAATAATGTGGTCTCAATCATTTTACGCATATAATTACATTTATGCCCACAACAGCCAAATTTAAAAATAAGCCCATATAAACAAGAACGGGCCCACATGCATATTTAATACTCATAAACATGCATATAAATATACTCATATTATCATATAAATCATGCATGCCACGTAGTCACGCATTTAATCAATTAATTACACATATATCCAATTATGCCCTCCCAACACGCTAATCAAGGCACTAAACCTTATTAGCATTTTTGGGTCGTTACAACTATCCCCTCCTACTGAAAATTTCATCCTCGAAATTTTTCTGAATAACTCGGGGTGCTGATCCCACATAGCTGACTCTAGCTCCCAGGTCGCTTACTCGACCTTGCTATTTCTCCATAGGACTTTGACTAGAGGAATCGCCTTGTTCCTTAGAACCTTATCCTTTCTGTCTTGGATCTGAACTGGTCGTTATTCATACGAAAAATCGGTATGTAGCTCCAGATCCTCATACCCTAATACAAGGGTCGTATCTGATACATACTTCCGAAGCAAGATATGAAACACAGCATGAACTCCTGATAATGATGGTGGCAGAGCCAACATGTAGGCTACCCACCCGATCCTCTCCAGGATCTCAAAAGGTCCTATGAATCTAGGACTTAGCTTGCCCTTTTCCCCGAATCTCCTTACCCCTCTCAATGGCGAAACTCGCAGAAATACGTGGTCCCCTACCGGGAACTCAACGTACCTACGCTTAGGATCAGTGTAGCATTTCTGTCTATTCTACAAAGGGAGCATTTCATCTCAAGTCTTCTCAATAGCTTCATTAGTTTTCTGAACCATCTCCTGTTAGGAGTGTGTCCTGAAAGCATGTAAAGACATTTGTGTTTTTTGTGAATAAATAAATACAATGGTTTATTATTATTGTTATATTTAGATTGTTAAATTATTGTTTGAATAATTTTGTAAATATCAGAAAAATTCCATATTCATTATTAAGGATGTGATCTTGTATTAGTACGAGAGAATTAAGATCACATGAATGAATAAAAATAGTCAACAACAACAAATTAAAGTTATGAAATTCTTTAATTGGAGTTGTAAGTACGGTTTGCTGAGTATCATAATGATACAAATAATCTAGATTCGGATTATTGATGTGGAAAAACATATCGGTAAAGGTGCTTTATATAATATGATTATATATGACATCGACCGATATGAATTAAAGTCTTTATCCAAAAACCATTTAACAATAAAGACTTGTAATTCATATCATAACTGATGATCATTTATAGATCAACCTAAATCCTGAGTGTTCATGAACTCCTGTTCCTGTTTATTAAATCTTTTGATTCATTCGTTAAGGTCTCTTAAAAGAATGAGGCTAATGACTTTTGTTTTGGAGATTTAATATCATGGATGGCTGGGAACATGTATCAACAATACAGAATCTAATCTTTCCTAACGGATCGTACATTAGTCCCCTTAAGGGTTAATTCTGGAACTGAATGATTTTGAGCTCAAATCTATAATTAGATTATAGATTAATTATACACTAGAGAATTAATGGTACTTAAGGAATAAGAAGTAAATTAGAAAGGTAAAATGGTAATTCTTCCATTATAATTTATGAACTAATTAATTAGAGGGTTGAACTATTGTAAGATGGTTATATCAATGGACGACTTAAGAAAAGATTTATGTAAAAGTATATCTATAACATAAAGAGTGCAATTCTGAATTTATAGTGGAGTAATATCATAATTAATAAATTAACTATTATAATTAAAGAGTTTAATTATTTAGTTTATTTATTGGAGCTTAATGTTATAGGTCCATGGTCCCCGAAATGGCTCAAACAATCACTGACAAATGTAAATACAAAAATGGGCAAAAAGGACTTATGTGATAAGTAAAATATTTTTCTATGTATCAAACATAATTATTGTTTAATTATGTGTAATTAATTAATTATTTGATTTAACAAAAATATAATTAATTTTGAATTAATTTATTTTTTGTGATTTTTGGTATTTAAATAATAATAAAAATTGGGAAAAATCACATGCCATCACTGGCATGTGGTACACGTGTAGCACAGTGCACAGTCACTGTGCTACATGCATAAGAGACTGTGATCAGTTTCTTGGTTCCACAATTTTAGTTATTTAAATATTAAATAAATAATGAGATATTTTAATATGATTAAAATATTATTATTTAAACAAAAATATGATAACTGATCAGTTATTTGAATTGTTTAAAATAACAAATATTTTAATATATTTGATATATTAAATATAGGATATCTGTTTTACAGAATGTAACTTTTCAGGGATAGAAAAATATCTAGAAATCTCTCTCAGAGAAAGAGAACAGTGACATAAACAAAAGTCATTGTTCTTCACAAAACCTAGGTCCAAACTTTATCATATCTCATGTGTTGAGAACATCTGATAAATAGTTTTTGCCTATTGTTTGTATAGCGAGCCCACACTCGTTCTTTGTGTGCTGAGAACATTTTGGAAGATCTTAGTGTGAGATCTTAAGGATTTAGCCATACAAAAAGATAGCAGCAAGGAAGGACCTGAGGTAATTTTTATATTCTTGTCTTTGATTCAATATATATATGCATGTGAAGAAGTAGATCTAGAAATATTTTGGGATTAAACTGACAATTTGATTGTTGTTCCGCTGCGTATAATCTCTTATTTGATCAATAAAAACCAACAAATGGTACCAGAGCCATCTTCACATATATATATATATATGTATTGAATCTGTGTGGGTTTAATTTTATGCATTTATTTATTTTGATGATGGATGGATGGCTTAATGTGATTGAATGCATGGGAATGTTGAATCGTTAATTGTATGGTGTTTTTGAGTTAGGATTTGTTTATGATTAGATTATTGTGTAAGCCATTAAAGGGCATAGGATTTATGTAATTTTATTTGGTTTTTGACAACATAAAATTGTAATTCTGATCACACAAAAGTCAGAACGGAGCCTGGGATTCAGAATTCAGCCACCGATCCTCCGAGGCCGACCTCCGAGCTGCTGCCGGGATGTTGTACGGACGCCGTACGGACGTCCGTACGGTTCCGTACAGTCCAGCTCGGCGGCCCCGTTTGGCGCCACGTGTCCCCGCCTAACTGGTCTAGAATTTTTTTTTCTGAAATTAATCTGTTGTTTTTTAAAAATTTTAAAATGTTTAAATAACCTATTTTTGAAATTTGATATTTAAATAATGAGATATTTTTGTTATCTTAACAAACCCTTTTTTTTAATATCTTATTTAAAATTTATTTTTTCAAAATAATAGATTTTAATTTAAATTCATTTCAGTTTTAATTAAAAGTTGTTTTAATTAAAAAGAAAAATAAAAATAATGATTATTTGAAAGTTTGTTTTAATTAATCATAAATAATTATAAAATTGTTTTCTTATTATTATTCTAGACCAACAACGTCACATATCCTACCGACAGTAAAGTAAAGAAGCCTGATGGAGATCAAGGCGGTTTTATATTATTTATTTTAATTTTATAAAGTGGTTGTAAAATTAGAAATACCCAAAAGCACCCGCTTCAACATTTATTGTTTATTTATTTAAATAATTATTTTCATGTGGTTAATGTGATTGATAACATGTTCATGCATTGTATGCCATACATAAAAACCCACACAGTCATAATCATGCATCTCATTAGTAGAAACATGATTATTAGGATTGTCCTATATGTTTATATGAATTGTTTTGTGAAATCAGTTGCCTGTAAATTACTTAGTTTTATTTTGAAACCTTGGTAAAATATCACACCAAATTTTAAGTCTTTATGACTTAATTTCTTTAAACCAACTTTATTTTAAAAGTGTTTTTTAGTAAAGATTAGATGAACATGATTGGTAATTTAAAATTGGATATGGACCTAGAAACTCGCTTTCTTTCCAATTTTAATTATGTTCATAAGGTTTAAGGATGTTATAATTAATTTGGAATTAATTAGGTTAAAAACACTTATTTCAAAATAGTGAGTGGGAGAGGGTTGATATCTCAAAGATAACCCATGGTCTCCATTATTAATATAACATCGTGAGATATGAATAGCGCCTCGCGACGGCTTTGTTTTCGTCCCCCTAAGGAAGGTGTCTGGACATATCAATAGCAATGTTGTATTTCTTACATAGATAGGAACTAATGATGTATTTTAGGCTTGACCGACCCTAAGGCGGCATGTCCTAAGTTAAGTCATGAACTCCGAAATAATGGGTTACACTCACAAAGTTATGATTAAGCGTATGCAGTGGATAATCATAACTTGACCAAACTAAGCGGTACTTTGATGTTTAAAAGAGAAAATAAAGAGTTATTTTAAGTATTAAACAATAAAGATAATAATGTCTTATAAATTCTCTAAAATTAATTTGACCGACCCTAAGGCGACACTTTAATTGTTAGAAAATTTTATCGTGGAAATTAATCTTTATTTTATGTGTTTTAATTGTGCTCATGCATCACGTTTAATTTCCGAAAACTTTGATATTTATTTTTCTAAATATAATAATAATATTTGTATTTTTTTTTATTATTCAGAATATATTTATCTCTGGAAATCCCATCACTGCTTTGATTGCATAAGAAAAATTAACTGGTGATAACTTCATAAAATGGAAATCAAATATGATTCTGTTATTGGTTAGCGAAAACCACAAGTTTGTCCTAAATGAGGAATGTCTTGAAGAACCTGGCGTCAATGCCCCGAAACATGTTCGGGACAAATTTGATGCATGGATTCAATCTAATAACAAACCTAAGTATTATATGCTTGTAAGCATGAGTGATGTCTTACGAACAAAGCATGAATCCATGGAAACTGCTTTTGAGATACTAGAATCTCTTAAGGAAATGTTTAGGCGCCCATCTGATCAAAGCCGTCATGAGGCTACTAGAGCCTACATGAATGCTAAGATGAAGAAAGGTCAATCTGTGCGTGAGCATGTTTTGAACATGATCAGTGTACTTCATGAAGTTGAGATGCATGGTGCAGTCATGGATGAAAAGACACAAGTAAGCATTATACTTGAGTCTTTAACTCCTGCTTTTTCTACATTCACAACCAATTATGTCATGAACAAATTAGATTTTAACATGACACAATTGCTGAATGAATTACAAACTTTTGAGTCTTTGGAAGAGAACAAAAAGATCAATGATCCCAAACAAAAGGCACCCAAAGGAAAGTGTTTTCATTGTAATGTCGATGGTCATTGGAAGAGAAACTGTCTAAAGTATCTCGCCGAGCTAAAAGAGAAAAAGAAAGGTAAATCATATTTACTTGTACTCGAAGCTTGTATGGTGGAACAAGATAAATTATCATGGATAGTTGATTCTGGTTCCACTAACCATGTTTGTTCTTGTTTGTAGATGTTTGAGTCCGCAAAGCAGTTGGAGCAAGGAGAGATGACTATGAGAGTGGGAAGTGGAGCACTTGTTTCAGCTAAAGCATGTGGAACAGTCCATTTGAATTTTAAGAACAATTTTCTAGTTTTGAATAATGTGCTATTTATTCCTGAAATTACTAGAAACATTATTTCTTTATCTTTGTTACATGAACAAAAATTTGACATTTCTTTTAATAATAATATGATTTTTATTTCAAGGAGTGGGAACAATATTTGTCATGCAAAACAAAAGGACGGACTGTACATGCTTAATTCAATAGAAAAATCACTCAATAATTCTGAATTGTTTAAAGTAGTTGTTCCACAAAGTAACAAAGACAAAATGTTTCTAAAGAAAATGACACGTATCTATGGCACTTAAGATTAGGTCATATTACTCTAGATAGGATAAACTGGTTAACTAAAGATGGACCTCTAAGGGAACTAACAGTTGGAACCCTACCAGTTTGTGAATCTTGTTTAGAAGGAAAATTGACTAAACGACCTTTCACTTCGAAGGGAACTAGAGCCAAAGAACCACTAGAGTTAATACATAGTGATGTATGTGGTCCAATTAACATTCAAGCTCGAGGTGGTTATGAATATTTTGTCACATTTACTGACGACTATTCTAGATACAATCATGTTATCCCCATTTCCTGGAAGGGCTTTGGGCCTTCGCCCTGGCCCACGGTCAGAGGACCGGCTCGGCATATGGGCCTGGCCCAAGGGAACTGGTACGGACCAGGGACTCTAGACTGGACCCGTCTGGAGGGGTACGGGACGTCCCTCCGGGTTCATCTTCAGCTTGAACGGTCCCGGCGATGTCCAGAGCGCCCGGACCGTCGCGGCCTACGCGTCCCTATCCCGGAGCCTGGTATGGTCCGGGCCCGAGGTAAATGAAGCGGGCCAAAGGTAAACGGACCTGGGTCACCTCCTCCCCAGTTGAAGGGCCAGGCGTCCAGGATCCTGAAACCGCCTCATTTTGCGTGGGCATTGTCCCCCACTTTTCGCCTGCAGAAAAGGTCGCCTCGGGATTGCCCACTAGTGTGTCAAGACTGTGCAGCCAAGTACCCTGACCGGTCTTGTCTCCTGAATCAGCCTCGTGACTCGAAGTGGTCAGAGCCAAAGCGCCGTTTTGTCGGGCGAAGGCTTGTGTCTCAGGTCAACCAATTGGGCCTTAGCTGGTTTGAATTTTGTGTATTGTATACCTTTTTGTATTGGGCCTCCACTAGAAAGGCCCCTTGTGCCCATTTCTTTGATGGGCCCGGGTCGGATCCGGCCCAGACCCGGTGTTCCCCTCAGCTTATAAATATAAGTTGTAGAACAACGCACGAAGAGAGGGAAAAAAAAGAAGGAAAAAGAGGAAAAAGGCAGAAACTCTGTTCAGATAGAGTTAGAAAACTCCATTGTAAAAGCTTCTTATAGCTCTAATATATAGACTCGTGGACTAAGGCTAGTTAACGCCCCAACCACGTAAAAACCTCGTGTCCATCTTCTACTTTCATTATTATTATCAATAAATATTGTTCATTAATATAGTTGCCGAAAATCTCGGTTAACAGTTTGGTGCTTTCATTGAGAGCTGAAGGAAGCTAGCGCCAACGTCAGGCCTTTACTACGATGGTGAACACACGACACACCACCTTCGACCCTACCAACCCAGAGCAAGGTAACGGAGACCCGCTGCCTTCTCAGTACATTCCTCAGGACCTGCCTGAGGACGTGCCTCCTCAGACGTCTCACCAAGATGAGTCACAAGATTACGAGGGTGGGGCAGAGTACGAAGTAGAAAACGAAGAAGATTACTACGAGGAGGAGAACGAGGGGGAGTATCACGATGAAGCCGCGGACCCCGGGATCCCTCGCGACGATCAGCAAGACTCGGAAGTGATTAGACTAAGGCAGCAGATCCTGGATCAGGAAGCCAAGATGGCTGAACAGGCGGAGGCACACCGCCGGGTGCAGGAGTCTCTGCGAGCCCTACAAGCGCTTATGGCAGCACAGGGCTTAGCAGCCAACCCCACAGCTGGCCCACTTCTAGAAACGCAACAACCTGCTCCCCAAGAGCAAGCCAGGGGCCTCAGGGGTGCTAGTCCGATCCGTCCCCCAGAGCCTTTTCCCGACGCAGCTCCGAGAGTCCCGGACAAGGAGCGACGGAAGACCTGGGAGAAGGCCACCCCCGTCGAGAAAGCTGGGGCACGTTCGCGGCCGTTGCCTAGGAAAGAGAAGGTGCGCCCCGTCTCAGGACGAGGCCACCCAATCGATCCGCAAGGAGCGCGGCCACAGAACGGGCAGCCCCGGCACCCCCCAGGGCCAAGCGGGCGGGAAAGGTCTTTGCACCCGAGTGCTTCGGTCAACAAGAACCGTCGGGAACGATCTCGCCGCGAGGATCATAACGCTCTTAGTTCAGGGGACGATACTTCCCGGGTAGATTTACGTGATAGACTGAATGCCCGGAAGGAGCGGGCCCGCAAGGAAAAAATCCTCCCTCGAGATGGAGACCTCAGGAACGACATCGACGACAGGAGGAACGAGAGAATCCCCCTGGAGGATAGCACGGCCAAGCAGCTCATGGAGCAAATGGCTGCATTGAAAAAGGTCACTGATCGCTTGGTCCGCAAGCAGGAAGGCGCGGACACCGACTCTGATGAAGAGGATAAAGAGCCGTGCGCGAGGCACATCCTGGACGCCATACTGCCCAAGAGGTTCAAGATGCCAAGCCTCACCACCTATACTGGAAATACAGATCCCAGGGATCATCTGTCTCGGTACAACCGACTCATGACCGTGGCTCACGTCAGCGACGACGGCAAATGCCTCTGCTTCTCCATCACGTTGGGCGGTCCCGCCGAAGAGTGGTGGAAAAGGCTTAAACCGGGGTCCATCCAAACTTGGTCCGGGCTACAGTCGGCATTCCGGAAGCAGTTCGTGGCCGCCATGAGGATGGACATGCAAATCAACGCCCTCGCCAATATTAAGCAACTACCCGCGGAGACATTGAGAGCCTACATACAGCGCTTCACTGAAGAAGCCTCCAAGACCAAGGTCGATGACGGATAGTGCCTGGTGGCACTGCAGTCTGGGGTCCTGGCCGGTTCCCCACTCTGGGACGACATGCAGCGTAGTAAAGCCGCCACTTTGGAAGAATTCATCAGGAGGGCCCAAGGATTCATCAACTGGGAGGAGGCTCAGATCCAGGCCTTCGGGTGGCCCCCAGCTCCTCACCCCATCCTTTAGACGATTCCGGGAGGTGTGGGACAGTTCCCTGCGCAGTCCTACGCCACGCCCCCCATAGTCCCGGGGATGGCCGTCACGCCCGGCATCAGTTACACACCTACGGTATACGGCCCTGCCGCTTCGGGGTACGCCCCGGCCTAGTCAACGCACTTCTCTGGTTATGGTGTCGCACTGGCAGGGCACAGTATGACCCCCGTCATAGCCCAGCAATCCCAGACGGGAATAACCGAGGCAAGCGTGAATCCCTCCCGGGGGAAGCGATCCGGCAAAGGCCAGAATTGGCCAAAAAGGGGAAGAAGGGCTACGAGCCCCAATATTCGGAATACACCAACTTGGTGGACACCCGGGAAAACATCTACCTAGCGATAGAAAGAGCGGTCCACTACCAGAAACCTAGCCCCATGTTTAAGGGGTGAAGGAATCCGAGAGACACCGGCCAACGGTGCGCCTATCACAAAGACGTGGGCCACACCACCGACGAGTGTCGACAGCTCAAAGACGAGATTGAAAACCTCATTAAGCTGGGGCACCTCCATCAGTGGGTGGGAATGCCCGTGAGGCGTCCCGGGTATGTCAGCAAGCCCCGGACAATCCACGGCGCCGGTGACGACTCGTGCATACCCGCCCCAGGGAGGGTATGCACAGGGACCTCCAGCGCAGGCCCCTCAGGGGACCATAGCCGCACAGGCTCCCGCCCCTGGAATGCCCTATCCTTCCAGGGCAGCGCCCCCTCGAGTGGACGGGCACGTGGTGACCATATCGGGCGGAACCCACCTAGGAGGACCTTCGAAGAATGACCAAAAGCGCAATCTGAGCGAGCTGGACCACGATCAAGAAGTTTGCGCCCTTGTCCAGGCCCCGGCTCAGCGCCCTAAACTGATGAACCTCCCCATCACGTTCACGGAGGACGATGCCCGCAACGTCCACTTTCCGCACCATGACCTGCTGGTCGTAGATGCTCAAATTGCCAATAAGTTGGTATCCCGCGTGTTGGTGGATGACGGAAGCTCCGTCAACTTGTTGTTCAAACCCGCCTTTGCTGCCATTGGCCTGACGGAGGCTAATCTGGCGTCCTGCCCGACCCAAATCTACGCCTTCAACGGAGATGCGCTTCTCCCCATGGGAAAAGTCCAGCTGCCAGTGGCGTTGGGGGATGAGTTTCAGCGCTCGTTCAAGTTCTACACCTTTGTTGTGGTGGATTGCCCAACCGCGTACAACGTCATCTTTGGCCGGCCCGCACTAGTCGAGTTCGGGGCCATCACCTCCATCCGCCATCTATGCATGAAGTTCTCGTGCAGCAATGGAGGAATAGGGACTGTCCGGGGAGATCAAAAAAGTGCTAGAAAGTGTTACCATGTCTCTGCCCGTCCCGTATATATGGTCCGGGAGGAGCCCGTCGAGCCGGCCCTCCGCCCAGTTGAGCAAATAGTCCAGGAAGAGGACGATCTGGACCCGTGAATAGGAGACAAGCGCGTCCTGGAGCCAATGGACGAAATTGAAGAGGTATGCATCAGCGAAACCGACCCGGCGAGGGTCATCCAAGTGGGAAAGAGCCTGCCGGCGGACATTCGGGCCGCCATTATCGCCCGAGTCCACGAAAACCAGGATCTTCTGGCATGGTCCCACTCCGATATGACCGGGATTGACCGCAATATCATCTGCCACGCGTTAAGTATTGACCCAAACGCGACCCTGGTCCGCCAGAAGCGCAGACCTTTGGGGACGGAAAGGGCCGAGGCCCTCAAGCTGGAGGTGGAGAAGTTGTCTTCCATCAATTTCATCCGCGAAGCGGTATACCCCGTATGGCTGGCCAACCCGGTCTTGGTGCCGAAACCTAACGGGACCTGGAGAACTTGCATCGACTTCACGGACCTCAACAAAGCGTGCCCGAAGGACTGTTTCCCGCTCCCCCGAATAGACCAAATGGTGGATGCTACGTCCGGTTACGAGATCTTGAGTTTCATTGCCGCCTACTCAGGCTACAACTAGATCTCCATGCACGTGGCGGATCAGGAGCACACCAGTTTCCAAACCGATAAGGGCATCTATTGCTATATAGTCATGCCCTTCGGACTCAAAAATGCCGGAGCAACTTACCAAAGGCTCGTCAATTGAATGTTTCGGGCCCAGCTAGGGCGAAACATGGAAGTATACATCGACGATATGTTGGTCAAGTCCAAGACGTCGTGGGACCATTCGGACGATTTGGCGGAGGCTTTCGCAGTTATCCGGAAGTACGGGATGAAGCTGAACCCTAAGAAGTGCACCTTCGGCGTAGCTTCCGGGAAGTTCCTGGGCTTCATAGTGAGCTTCCGAGGAATCGAAGCCAACCCTAAGAAGTGCACCTTCGGCGCTGATCGACATGGCCCCTCCCCGGAAGCACAAGGACGTCCAAAGCCTAACGGGGCGAGTGGCCGCCCTGAGCCGTTTCGTTTCTAAGGCCACGGACAAGTGCGTCCCTTTTTTCAACGTCCTTCGGGGGAGCCAGCGGTTCGAGTGGTCACCTGAGTGCGAAGAAGCCTTCCAGAAGCTGAAAGAACACCTGGCCAAGGCCCCCAGCCTGGCGAAGCCAGTCGAAGGAGAGCCTTTGTATCTATACCTGGTCGTGACCGAGCATGCCATCAGCGCCGCGTTGGCACGAGAAGAGGAAAGGACACAACTCCCGGTATACTACGTGAGCAAGCGATTACTAGACGCCGAATCTAGGTACCCGCTGATCGAAAAGCTGACTTTCTGCCTTTTGATGGCATCCCGAAAGCTTCGACCCTACTTCCAGGCTCACGCCATAAAGGTCTTAACCAACCATCCCCTGCGGCAGGTGTTGCAGAAACCTAAGTTGTCGGGGAGACTCCTGAAATGGGCAATGGAGCTGAGCCAATTTGATATATCTTACATGCCCCGAGTGTCCATCAAGGGACAGACCCTGGCCGATTTCATCGTCGAATGTTCTGGGGTCCCCCCAGAAGATAGTATCCCTGCGGCCCCCGCGGCGCCCGTTTGGAAAATCTTCGTGGACGGAGCCTCGAACGAGAACGGGGCCGGCGCCGGGATCATCTTGGTGTCACCACAGGGGCACCAGCTACAAAATTCCCTCCGTTTCCAGTTCAAAGCATCGAACAACGAGGCGGAGCATGAAGCTGTCCTAGCCGGCCTGCGTCTAGCCCGGGAAGTAGGGGCAACGAACCTCGAAATTTACAGTGATTCTCAGCTGGTAGTCAGACAGATTTTGGTGGAGTATCAGACCAAGGGAGAATGAATGGCAGCATACGTGACTCAAACGAGGGAGACGCTCCAAACATTCGCGGCGCATTCCATCCGCCAGATTCCCCGGGAGAAGAACGTGTTCGCGGATACATTAGCTAAGCTGGCAACCGACGCAGAGGCCGAACTGGCCGGACTGGTTCCCTTCAACCATCTCCCCGTCCCAAGCATCAGGGCTCCCACCGTCAATACGGTCGACCACTCCTCTTCCTGGATGGGGCCGCTGATCCGATACCTGTCCACCGGGGAAGTTCCGAATGATCGAGCCGCGGCCAGGAAACTCCTTTACTAGGCCCACCGGTACGTCATGATAGACGGGAAACTCTATCGCCGGGGACTATCTATGCCTTACCTCAGGTGCATGTCCGGGACTGAGCTGGGATCCATCATACATGAGGTCCACGAAGGCTTTTGCAGAGATCACACGGCCGGGCCTAGTTTGTCCAAGAAGATTCTGCGCCAAGGATACTTCTGGCCCACCATGAAGAAAGACTGCATCGACTACGTCCGCAAGTGCGAGCAGTGCCAGAGGTACGCGAAGATCTCTCGGGCCCCCCCGACAGAGATAACCTTGATGAACAGTCCCTGGCCCTTCGCAGTATGGGGGATTGATCTTGTAGGATCTCTCCCGACCGGAAAGGGAGGTGTAAAGTATGCCATTGTGGCTGTAGACTATTTCACGAAATGGGTCGAGGCGGAGCCTATGAACACGAACATGTCCAAGAAGGCCTTAGATTTCGTCGTCAACAGCATAGTGTGTCGATATGGCCTCCCCTACAAAATCTTGTCCGACAACGGGAAGCAGTTTGACAGCTTCCACTTCACGGAGTTTTGCGAAAGACACGGTATAGTGAAGAGTTTCTCGGCAGTCGCCAGACCACAGGCGAACGGGCAGGCCGAAACCGTGAACAAAATCCTAAAAGGGACACTGAAGAAAAAGCTCCAGGCCTTTAAGAGAAAATGGCCCGAGGAACTCCCCCGCGTATTGTGGGCCTACCGGACGAGCGAAAGGACGTCAACTGGGCACATCCCCTACTCAATGGTTTATGGATGCGAAGCCGTCATCCCAATTGAAACGACCGTCCCGTCCCATCGACGCGACACATATGACCCTACCCAGAACCACGCCTTGCTCCAGGAATCGCTGGATCTTATCGAGGAGATCTGGGAAGAGTCGCAAGTGCAGTTGAAGATGTACCAGGGAAAAATCGCGCGGCATTTCAACTCCAAAGTCAAGAACTGCAAGTTAGAAACCGGCGATCTAGTCCTGCGAAGGGTCTTCCCTGCCACTCAGGATCCGAGAGTAGGGGTTCTGGGCCCTAATTGGGAAGGGCCGTATGAGATCCAGCACGAGGTCTGCCCTGGAACGTACCGCTTGAAGCGGCTCGATGGTTCCGAGGTTCCGCGAGCCTGGAACGCGGAGCATCTCCGTAAATACTACCAGCAGTCCTAGAACTCGTCCCAGTTTAGTATTTACGTTGTAAGCAATGTATGCCTCATGGCTAATTCCCTTTTTAACAATGAAAACGACGTGTGTAAAACGTCGTAAAGGGTTATTGTCACCAAGAAAATGTACGCCTCAGGGCGAATTCCTTTCGAATTTCTTTCTCAAGTGACCCCAGACCCGTCTCCGCTCACTTGCGGGGGGTGTCATCCCAGGCACATGCGAAAAAGAGGATCAAGCCCAAGGACGGTCCCACCCCGGACGGTCGATGTCCGGGGGTATATTAAAAAAGGGACCAAGCCCAAGGCTTGTCCCGCCCCGAACGAAACGACATCCGGGGATATTGAAAAAGGGACCAAGCCCAAGGCTTGTCCCGCCACGGACGAAACGAAACGACGTCCGGGGACATTAAAAAAGAGGACCGAGCCCAAGGCCAGTCCCACCCCGGACGAACGATGTCCAGGGGTATATAATAAAAGGGACCAAGCCCAAGGCTCGTCCCGCCCCGGACGAAACGACGTCCGGGGATACTAAAAAAGAGGACCGAGCCCAAGGCCGGTCCCACCCCAGACGAACGATGTCCGGGGGTATATAATAAAAGGGACCAAGCCCAAGGCTCGTCCCGCCCCGGACGAAACGACGTCCGGGGATATTAAAAAAGAGGTCCGAGCCCAAGGCCGATCCCACCCCGAACGAACGATGTCCGGGGGTATATAATAAAAGGGACCAAGCCCAAGGGTCATCCCTCCCCGGACGAAACGATGTCCGGGGGTATATTAAAAAAGGGACCAAGCCCAAGGCTCGTCCCGCCCCGGACGAAACGACGTCCGGGGATATTGAAAAAGGGTCCAAGCCCAAGGCTCGTCCCACCCCGGACGAAACGACGTCCGGGGATATTAAAAAAGAGGACCGAGCCCAAGGCCGGTCCCACCCCGGACGAACGATGTCCGGGGGTATATAATAAAAGGGACCAAACCCAAGGCTCGTCCCGCCCCGGACGAAACGACATCCGGGGATATTTAAAAAGAGGACCGAGCCCAAGGCCAGTCCCACCCCGGACGAACGATGTCCGGGGGTATATAATAAAAGGGACCAAACCCAAGGCTCGTCCCGCCCCGGACGAAACGACGTCCGGGGATATTAAAAAAGAGGACCGAGCCCAAGGCCGGTCCCACCCCGGACGAACGATGTCCGGGGGTATATAATAAAAGGGACCAAGCCCAAGGGTCGTCCCGCCCCGGACGAAACGATGCCCAGGGGTATATTAAAAAAAGGACCAAGCCCAAGGCTCGTCCCGCCCCGGACGAAACGACGTCCGGAGATATTAAAAAAGAGGACCGAGCCCAAGGCCGGTCCCACCCGGATGTTGTCCGGGGAGATAAAGTTATCCGGTTTGCCCCGGGGTAAGGCCGGGGCCTAAAACTGAAAAGGACGAAATGCCTAGTTGAGCCAAGCCCCGGGAGCCCTGGACCGAGCGCCAAGGCTAGAGACTTGGAAAATTTAGTTGGGCCTAGTCCCGGCCGTTGGAACCAGGACTAAACCCCTGCAATCAGTTAGTCGCGGCAACAAATCGAAATCTCTACTGAACAATGGAAGGAAGCTTTCTTAAAAAACAAAAGAAAGTAGCAAGGTTTTAAGTTTAATTACAAACCAAAAACAGTAACAAAAGCACAAGGCCAAGACACAGGCCTACAACACATCCGCCCGGAGGTCCGCATCCTCCCTCTCCTTGGCCTCATATTCGGCACGCTTCGATTGCGGATCAGGGAAGACGAGGAGGTTCATGTTCTTATCCTTGCACCAGGCCATATAGATGGCCTCGTCGAAGGTAACACCCACCAAGTTATCGGCCTCCTTCTCCTGACGAGTCATCTCATGCGCCGCCTTCTCCTGAAGCAGGGAGTCGCCCAGTTCGCAGACTCGGGCTTTCAGGGCCAGGATCTCCTCCTTGTCCAGGGCGGACTGTGCCGCGGCCGTCTCCAAGAGTGTCGCCCTTTCATCGGCGACTTTTGTCTTCTGGGACAGCTCCTCTTCCAGCCCAACCTTGGCGCGGCCAATCTCTCCGCGCTTCGCCTTCAGGCGGGCCACTTCTTCCTGGAGATGGGCCGTTTCCCGGCTGAAGGTCTCCTTGACGGCCTCCCTCTGGTTCACGGCCGCCTCCAGCTCCAGCTTGGCCGTCTCCATCTTTATGGAAAGCTCGGCTACTAGATCGACACTCCTCTGGGACAGTAAATCAACCTGGAGCAAAGAAAAGTTAGAAAATAAAACCACCAACAAATGACGGAAGGAATATAAGTGAGGCGAACATTACCGCGGTTGCCTGGTGGCGGAGAGCCTGAGAGATGAACAACACGTCCGGGTTAGCTATCGTGGCGTACCTCTTCAGCTGAAGGTTGGACATAGTGCTCCCAACTTGATCCAGCAAATCTGTAGCCATGGGGGCGATGTCTTGGCCCAGCTTGGGGTGGAAGCCCGCCTCGGCAGCTAGCCGGTCCACGATCGGCTGGGGAGCGCTGAACTCGGCAGGACGGTCCAAGAACTCGACCTAACGATGGATTTTCAGGGCCTTGTAAGCGTCGTCCCTCCAGCACCGACCGTTTTCCCAGGTCCGGTTGATCAGCCGGGACTGTTCGTCCCGCAGGGCGAACTCCCCCTCCTCAAGAAGAGTTGGGCGGAGGGGAAGGACAGGCGGAGCAGGGATCTCCTTCGCGGTTAGCCGACTCTCCCCATGCGACTCCTCAGGTGTTTCCGACCGCGTCGTCCGGGGCCTCTTCCCGGGGTTGCCATCCCCGGCATCGACTTCCGGGCCCCTCTTTCCTGAGCTCCGGCTGACGGCCTCGCCCGCTTCCAAATCAATCATCGGGGGCTGGTCCGAAGAGAAGTCGGCGGCCGGCTCCACGGCCTGGAAAGGAACCACGGCCAGAGCCTCGCCTGGACAAGGCACTATCCCGGGTGTTTCACTGGCGGGGAGGGGCTCCGTGCCCGCCACAACGTTTGGCCTCCTGGCCGCCTTCTTGGCCGACCGTTCCTTGATGAGCCTCCTCATCTCGCTGGCCGGGTTAGACATGTCGGAATCCTCTGCAAAAGTACAGGAGAAAGGAGTTAGGACGATAAGCAAAACAGATGAAAATACACAATAAAAAAAACGGCCCGGGATGAACCCTCATCTAAGCCCTGGGCGAGACTCAGTTCCCGTAAAGCGAACGAGTGGATCCGGTCTCCTGCGTCGTCCGGGGTCAGGAACCCCCCGTACTGGAGGAACCCGGACAGGAACATTAGTACCTCTAATCCCACAGGGACAGGAGATGAAGGCCTCATCTCCCCATCAGCCCCAAATGCGGGGTCCGGCGGCTCTAGCCTATCCCTAGCTAAGTCCCCGACTTGGGGAGCATAAGTTAAGATTAAAGGGGAGTTACCTCGCCCCGATACACTAGCACCGGGAGTCCCAGCGTTTGGTAGGGCATCTTCGAAAAGCTCCTCCAGCTCTTCCGAGGTGGCCTCTTCTGCCGGAAGCTGGTTCTTCTTACGCTGGGCTGCGGTGGCCCGCGCCGCTCTCACCACCTCGGCGATGTGATCAAGGGCCAGCTGCTCCCGGACCTCGGTGTTCTTCTCACGTGGGATGCCCCGGAGGCTCGGGATGAAAATGGTCTGGGTGGCCGCCAGCAACCCTATTAGCCGGAGGTTGTCATCATTGACATAGCCCCCAACGTCCAGCTGCTCCGCGGTCAGCTTGGCATAGAACTCCTCCTTTCCAGGAGGAACTCGGTAAGGGGGGTTTGAATGAAGGGACCTGCGACCCGGAAGATACGATAAGAGGTGGAAGCAAAAGATGAATAAAAGAGAGGGTCCGGAGGAATACTTACCCACTCGCTGGAAGTCCAGCAGCAGTGTGGGGTTCTTGTCAATAAGGAACCCGGATGTCATGAACCAGTAATGCCGGACATCCGGGGGGTGCTTCCAGGTGATGGTAGGAGCAGGGTAGCCACTCCGCGGCTGCAGCCTGTAAAAGCCGTCCAGGCTCTTGTTTTTAACATTGACTTGCGGCACCAACTTGTAGAAGTACAAGACTTCCGCCGGGGTAGGCTCCGCGATCTCCTTCGCGACACAGAACACCTTCCACCCAGCAAGCAGGCGGTACGCTTGCGGCAGCAGTTTGAAAGGTGCGATCCCCATATATGTCAGGAACCGCACGAAGTAGTCATGAAGCGGGAGCGTAGCTCCCGCGCTAATATGACCGGCGCTCCAAGCCCTGAATCCATCCACGGACGTATGCGCCCGTTCCTCTAGCCTAGCCATGCGATTGTGGAAGAGGCCCGGAGTCGATTCGATGCCCAGCTTCGTCTCCAGGAGCAGCATCATCTGGTAGTTCCGAAACGAGTTGGCTGTTACGTCCATTTCCCACCTGTTGCCTGTGGGCGTCTTGGATCCGGGAACTACTACAGGGGCCCTATTGACCTCTTCTTCGGAATGGAGTGTAACGCCCGTGGCCATAACTGGCGATCTGGGAACAAAGAAAGAAAAACCAAGTAGTCAGTACCTAAACCCAAAAGAGTTGGTCAAGGTACAGGGAGTATCCTAAGGACTGCTTGGAGTCCCGTCGGATCAGGCCCGGGACCCCGACAAGCCCCGGGAACCTGATCGGGAGAGAAAACTACTAAGGTCCGTCCCTTGTCCGGGAAGCATCCGAGTACGGTGCAACCCAAACCAGGCAGCCTTCCTAGCGAATTCTAACGCACAGATCCTAGACGCATGCATCTAGAGAGCATAAATTCACAAAGTTGGTAACAGAGATAAAAAAAAAAAACTTACAGTGTGGTGTCGACCGTCGAGGCTGGTGGCTGTCCGACCGTAAGGATGGCAGATCCTCGTTCTTGAAGTGGCGCAGCCGGTGCAGTAGTTCTTCGACGGGACAAACCCGAGAAGCGCCGTCAGGTTAAGGAACGAAGATTGAGGCTCTGGGAAACAGGCGGTGGCGCAGAACTAGCAAGCGGCGGAGTATTTCGTCGGCGAGGTCGGACATGCAAAGCTCTAACAAGCGTTCGGGTTTTTTCTTAAGCTGGTTCGAAAATGGAAAAGTGCCGAATGTTGTTCTCTGGGAGTCTTTATATCAGCCCCCAAATTCTGGCCCACAATCCAACGGTCAAGTGCCTCTTCATCCGACGATCAAGAATCGCGCAGGGGGCATTTATGAGTCCTTTTGGTCTGGATCCTCGACGTCTCAAATCCAACGGCCCAGGAGTGGTGGATGCCAAAGGACGCCCCATCCTACGGTCCACCTCGTTCCAGGGACACTAATGATGACTCCCCCCGTGCGGATGTGACGCCTCGTGACGTGCGCTGACACCCTAGTCTAGGCCTAGCGGCCTTTGGGAGACCTAGGCGACTCTTCGAGGCCCTTGCAGCAATCACATGGCGACACGTGCGTCGTTTTTCTTAAAGCGGGCCAAGGGTAAACGTCCCCGGATCACGGTAAACGATCCGGGCTGAGCAACATGCCACTGCCACGGCCTTTCGACCAAGCCTCCTAGCTCGGGCAGGAACTGGGGAGACAACTTGGCGAGCGCTGCGAGGGTGATGCAACCCTCCTCCCAGCAAGCCCGGGTGAAGGCTTGGGGGGTAAATGTTATCCCCATTTCCTGGAAGGGCTTTGGGCCTTCGCCCTGGCCCACGGTCAGAGGACCGGCTCGGCATATGGGCCTGGCCCAAGGTCCCTTGGTTTGAATATCGCCCAAGGGAACTGGTACGGACCAGGGACTCTAGACTGGGCCCGTCTGGAGGGGTCCGGGACGTCCCTCTGGGTTCATCTTCAGCTTGAACGGTCCCGGCGATGTCCAGAGCGCCCGGACCGTCGCGGCCTACGCGTCCCTATCCCGGAGCCTGGTATGGTCCGGGCCCGAGGTAAATGAAGCGGGCCAAAGGTAAACGGACCTGGGTCACCTCCTCCCCAGATGAAGGGCTAGGCGTCCAGGATCCTGAAACCGCCTCATTTCGCGTGGGCATTGTCCCCCACTTTTTGCCTGTAGAAAAGGTCGCCTCGGGATTGCCCACTGGTGTGTCAGGACTGCGCAGCCAAGTACCCTGACCGGTCTTGTCTCCTGAATCAGCCTCATGACTCGAAGTGGTCAGAGCCAAAGCGCCGTTTTGTCGGGCGAAGGCTTGTGTCTCAAGTCAACCAATTGGGCCTTAGCTGGTTTGAATTTCGTGTATTGTATACCTTTTTGTATTGGGCCTCCACTAGAAAGGCCCCTTGTGCCCATTTCTCTGATGGGCCCGGGTCGGATCCGGCCCAGACCCGGTGTTCCCCTCAGCTTATAAATATAAGTTGTAGAACAACGCACGAAGAGAGGAAAAAAAAAAGAAGGAAAAAGAGGAAAAAGGCAGAAACTCTGTTAAGATTGAGTTAGAAAACTCCATTGTAAAAGCTTCTTATAGCTCTAATATATAGACTCGTGGACTAAGGCTAGTTAACGCCTCAACCACGTAAAAACCTCGTGTCGATCTTCTACTTTCATTATTATTATCAGTAAATATTGTTCATTAATATAGTTGCCGAAAATCTCGGTTAACAGATCATGTGTACCTAATGCTTAAGAAGTCAGAAACTTTTGATAGGTTTAAAGACTTCAAAGCTTTAGCTGAGAAGCAATTAGGTAAATCTTTAAAAACACTCCGATCTGATTGTGGTGGTGAATATTTGGATTCTGAATTCAAAGATTTCTTGCTGGAGCATGGAATTCTATCCTAACTCACAGCACCTGGAACGCCACAACAAAACGGAGTTTCAGAGAGAAGAAACCGGACTCTGTTGGACATGGTCAGGTCTTTGTTAAGCTACTCTTCACTTCCCTTATCGTTTTGGAGATATGCACTTCAAACGGCTAACTACATTTTGAATGTAGTTCCATCCAAAGCTGTGACAAAGACACCTCTGGAACTATGGAATGGAAGTAAACCTAGTTTACGACATTTCCATATTTGGGGTTGTCCTGCTCATGTGCTAAGACCTAAATCTGGAAAACTAGATTCTAGGTCTGAAGTGTGTATATTTATGGGCTATGCTCTAGAAACAAGAGGTGGATATTTCTATAGCCCAAGGGATCAAAAGGTATTTGTTTCGACAAATGCAACCTTTTTAGAAAACGACTATATGAATGTAACGACCTAAATTCGCTAATAAGGCTTAAGGGCCTTGATTAGTGTGCCGGGAGGGCATAAATGGGATTTGAGTGAATAGTATTTATTTGAATGTGTAATTATATGATTAATAGTGTGCTTATGATAATTGATGATATTATATGATGATGTGATATATATGTATGAGATATATGCGAGAACCACATTATTATGTGGATAATTCTGCAGCCGGCGTCTCGAGGCGATCCTAGGGCTAGATAGCGGGATAAGTCACAACGGGACATTATAATTGACTTTGGGCAATTCAAGGAGTATTTTAGGTATCAGGTAGTGATTTCGATTATCGGGTGATGAAAATAAATAATTGGAGATATATTTGAGGTTAGGATGTCTAGGCGGGATTATTGGGGGATTTTACCGTTTTGCCCTCGGGGATGTTTTCGGTAACCCGAGCCTTGGGATTAGTCTGATAACTTAAGGATAGACTTAAGGAATATGTTAGAAAACATTAGACACAAGTTTAAATCGACCTTTCTCTCCTTCTCTTTGTTCTCTCTCTTAGCAAAGGCAAAACCTTGATTTTCAAGGGGGAAATTGACTGAAACTTGGGGGAATTGAAGGGTTGAACCAGAGGATTAGCTCAAGGAACTAATCAAGGGTTGAATTAGAGCCAAGGTAAGTATTAATTTTCGTTTCTGAGGTTAGAAATTTAAGGAAAAATGGCTGAGTTTTTAATAGTTGTGGTTTGGACATTCAAGGTGGAGTTGAGGCTTAAAACTCTGAAGATAGGCCAGGGGATCCTTGGAGAAACGATTCTACAGATGAGGTAAGGTTTAATTTAAAGTTTGATGGTTGAATTTGAGAGTTTTCATGGCTAGTTTTGAGTTTTGTGGGTTTGAAATCTCAGAAATTAGAATTGGGATTTTGGTGAGTGTTAGGCTGGATTTTTGGTTGGATTGTGTTGTTTAAATCATTCTAATGATGTTGTTATTAATTGGTTTTGAGTTGGGGGCTTTGGGATGGCTTAAGGTGAGGTTTAGAGATTGAAAATGGTGGATTTTTCTGGGTTTGAAGGGTCGGGCCGCGGCATGGTTCTTGGTGAGCCGCGGCCCTTCAAGGCTATTGCATGCTGAGGAAAGAGGGCAGGCCGCGGCATGACCCAAGCAATGCCGCGGCCCTTACCTGTTTTTGTGCCTTAGATTGTTCGGTTTGGGGGCCATGCCGCGGCATGGGTGGCCTATGCTGGGGCACTTAAGGGATTTTGGGATTTTGAGATTTTAAGCTCGGGAATTTAACCTAGGGTGCTTGGGATTGAATCTTTTACCATATTTGGTGAGGTTCAATGATCCGGGGACTAGAACTTGGTTTGGAAACTCATTTAAGATTGTTAATGGTATCTTTCATCATGGTTGTGACTAGGTGTTAAGCTAGGGCTTGGGGATCGGATCGCGCTCAAGGAGTATCGCCCGTAGCTAATTCATCTAGAAGCTAAAGGTAAGAAAACTACACCCGGTTGAATATTTGAACGGGACTAAGGGCTCCCTGATATATATGATTGAAAGAATGGTATTATGCCATGTAAATTGTAAACCAACGGCCTAAGCGTGCCACGGTTAACTTGTGCAATTGGCACGGCTCAGACACTGGTATCCGAGGACAGCTTATTATGCACTGAGATCGGTTTAAGCGGGCCGGAGTCAGTGGGTTAAACAGAGGGTGCAACCTAAGGTGTCGACCCTAGTATTTGTGTTAATTGACTATTATATTTGGCTATGAATGTGATTAATGAGATTGTTGAATAATCTGAGTATAGATGAGGTTACTTGTACCTTGAAGAGTGCTTATATGCTATGGATGGAATATCTTAACATGCTTATTGGAATGTCTGTTTGATAATATTGTTGTGTATGTTGTTTTCTTGCTGGGCCTTGGCTCAGGGGTGTTGCGTGGTGCAGGTAAAGGCAAGGGAAAGATCGATCAACCTTAATTGGAGAGCTCTGTAGGGTGAATGTACATGTCAGGCCGCTCAACCGCCACGGTTGAGGAGATTACAGGGACGAGAGGACCAGAACCTTGTATTTTGTCTTAGTATGGCTAATGTTTATTCTTAACTGTTGAATTTTGTAAACCAACTTTTAAACATTGCAAATATTTGGGGATCCCTTCTGTAAACTATTTATAACTTATAAAATGTATCTTTTGAGGCCAAAATGTCTTTTAGCCCTAGAACTCTTTAGCTAAGGACATGTTTTGATTAAATGACTTGATTAGTGTAAATGTGGAATTTTTTCCTTGTGAATTCTATTCACGAGTGAAGCTCTATACTACGAGACATCCTGAAAGGGCATCACACGATGGTGAGGGAGTTGGGGTAAGAGAGTCACCCTCACTAGGCGAGGGACTTCGGCCACTTGCCAATCCAAACTTCACCCTCGCTATGCGAGGGTCCCCAGCTGGTCATCCGCGTGCGCCCCATTCCAGCAGGCATCAAGCCTCGTCTACACTCAGGAGAAGAAGGTCAGCCTCGCTACACGAGGCACCCTCGTTATGCGAGGGTGAGGCTTTGTGGTGGCATCCATGCCCCTAGCCTCGCGATGCTGCACCCGGGGGAAGGAAAGGCAGCCTCGCTATGCGAGGGACCCTCGCTATGCGAGGGTGCTGCCTTGTTACGATGCCCGTGTCCTGAGCCATGCCTACGCCTGGAGGAAAAGGACTAGCCTCGCTACGCGAGGTACCCTCGCTACGCGAGGTACCCTCGCTATGCGAGGGTGTGGCCTTGCCACGGCGTCCTTGCTGCGAGTCTCGTGTCCATGTGACCCGCATAAGCCGGCCCTGACCCTTGACACCTTGACTTCTCAGGACATGCATAGGTTGAAGCCTCCTTGGCATAGGCACGAGATCACTTGGGGGAATCTTGTTGACATGTCTAACGAACATGGAGCATTGAACGGGAATTGATGAGAACAACCGAGTACGGAACACGTGCGCTGACACGGGGTGTACGGTTTTGGAGAGAACAGAGGCACGACCCTATGATCTGCGTCTGAGGAGTAGTGGCGGTACGGACCTGTACGAAGAGTGGTGAGACCACTGGGACACCCTCGACCATGCGCCAGAGCCGACAGTACAATGTCCAAGGCCACGACTCTGACACCATCAGGGTAGACACCACTACGCCCTGAGCCACTACTTTATCAGAGTACCTATGTACGTCCCAGTGGTGTGGGACTTGTTTGTATCCTGGGCCAATAGAGCCTCCCCTATAAATAGGCTCCAACCCCTCAGGCTAAGGGGTTGGAAAACTGAATGTAAAAACGAGACTTATGAAATATATGCTTCTGGTTCTCATGCTCGCCTGAGTTTTCTCCTGTTGTTTAGAGTTCTTTCTATCTAATTCGTAGCTTCTTATAGTATAGAGATTGAAGTTTTCTAACCATCAATCGTTGACGAGTTCTTACCGTCAACAGTTTGGCGCCGTCTGTGGGAACGTAAGCACCAAGCTACTGTTCTTCCATTACTTCCGGCAAGGAGAAATGTCAAGACGTTCGAAGCAACTCAGGGAGCCTCGAGAGGTGGAGGTCCACCTTACCGGAGTCCAACTGAAGGCCTCCATGATGGATCCACCTCCACCCCGAGACGCAGAGCTCCCAAGGGACCCTGAGGTTCACGATAATGACGGGGAGGCCTCGTCACCGGCCTCCCCGCCTGGTGAGAATCCTCCAAGGACAACTACTGTACCACTCGGGAAGGCCAACGAGTTCCCTCCCCCTAAATCGCTACAGATACCGAACTCCGGCCGGCAAGACCCGGGCCCCTCGACGAGTAGACATGATAAGCAACCCCGGGTCCATTCCGTGAGCTCGAATTCTAAATCTCGTTTCTATGAAGAGGAGATTCATGAACTGCACCGTAAAAACCAAAGACTGGAGACTACCTTGGAGAACATGCGGGGGGTGCTAAATGGCCTGGTGCAAGGAAAGTCGAATGTGACCCTGCCCAATAGGGAAGAGAAGGGTCGGGAAACCACTGTCCCAGTAGGCGACGGGAGGACCAGGCACTCCACCAGTAACACCCCTAGGAGAGAAAGGCCGAAGTCGGAGGATGAGCCAGTGATATCTAAGACGCAAAGAGATGCTCCAGAGACCCGGGGAGAAGTGGGAACTATTTTCGGAGGTCCGGGGTTTGGAGGGGACTCCCGCAGAGGACGAGATCGGTATGCTAGAGAAGCCAGGCGAAGTCCACCACCCTGTGTCATGAGTTTGGAACAACGACCCCCGAAAAGCTTCAAGGGAGAAAACGATTCGATCACCTTCACTGAGGAGGACGCACGGGGGGTATACTTTCCCCACAATGATCCACTGGTGTTGACAGTTCAATTGGCGAACATGCGTGTGCATCGAGTCCTAGTGGACAACGGGAGCTCAGTGGACATCCTATATCGCCCTGCTTTGGAAAAGATGGGACTGGGCATTCGTCATCTGAAGCCCTGCCAGTCGTCCCTATACGGATTCACAGGGGACTCAGTACAACCCCTTGGAATGATCGAACTGACACTTACCATGGGGGAGCAACCCCGACAAACTACAGTCATGTCTAACTTTGTTGTAGTAGATTGTGCATCAGCTTTCAACGCGGTATTGGGGAGACCCTCCCTGAAAGAGTTGAAAGCCATAACTTCAATATATCACTTGGTTGTCAAATTCCCGACTCCAGGAGGGGTCGCAAGTATGAAGGGAGAACAGAAGGAGGCGAGGGAGTGTTACAACACCTCACTCCGCAAGCCTGTAAAGCCGCGTGAGCCAATGGCCATGGTGATACATGAGGCGCTATGTACGCCCACAGGGGGTCCACAGGAGCTGGACCCTCGGGTCGTGGATGAGTCAAGAGCAGCACCAGTGGAAGAAGTAGAGGAGGTTACAGTGACGGAAGAACCCTTAAGGAAATTGAAGATAGGGAGGAGCCTGCAAGGTGACGTGAAGGAGGAATTGATGAAAT
The DNA here is from genome assembly GCF_963169125.1 of Humulus lupulus. Lineage (NCBI taxonomy): Eukaryota > Viridiplantae > Streptophyta > Magnoliopsida > Rosales > Cannabaceae > Humulus > Humulus lupulus. The sequence continues at coordinate 51,379,399 of NC_084801.1, read as the reverse complement.
TTTTGAAAGATAATCTAGACGTGTTTGCATGGAGTCATGAGGACATGGTGGGCATAGACCCCAGTGTGATGTGCCACCACCTGAACATCTCCCCAGAAGCAAGGCCCGTCAGGCAAAAGAGGCGGGCGCTAGACCCAACGAGATACGCAGCATTAAAGGAAGAGGTCAACAAGTTGAAGGCCAACGGGTTCATCCGCGAGTCTTTCTACCCTGTGTGGGTATCAAACCCAGTACTCGTGCCGAAGCCAAATGGGAAGTGGAGAACTTGCGTCGATTTCACGAACTTGAATAAAGCTTGTCCTAAGGACAGCTTCCCACTTCCCAGGATAGATCAGCTAGTAGACGCGACAGCAGGACATGAGTTACTAAGTTTCATGGACGCCTACTCAGGATACAACCAAATCCCAATGAACCCGGCAGATGAAGAGCACACGTCATTCATTATAGACAAAGGGCTCTACTGTTACAAGGTGATGCCCTTCGGGCTCAAAAACGCAGGGGCCACCTATCAGAGGCTGGTGAATAAAATGTTCGCCAATCAGATAGGAAGGAATATGGAGATGTATGTGGATGACATGTTAGTGAAGACCAAAGAAGCAACGGAGCTCAACAAAGACCTTGGTGAGATGTTTGACACGCTAAGGAAATACCGGATGAAGTTGAACCCAGTCAAGTGCACCTTCGGGGTATCCTCAGGAAAATTCTTGGGCTTCATGGTCAATTCCAGGGGCATCGAAGCCAATCCTGACAAGATAAAGGCACTAATAGAGATGAGCTCGCCGAAGAATAAAAAGGAGGTGCAGTGCCTAACGGGAAGGGTAGCGGCCCTTAACAGGTTTATCTCCAGGTCCACTGACAAGTGCCTCCCATTCTTTGACATCCTCAAAGGGAGCAAAAAGTTTGCTTGGGATGAAAGATGCGAGGAAGCATTCGTCAAGCTGAAAAAGCACCTGGGGAAGCCACCCCTGTTGGCAAAGCCAGAGAAGGGCGAGAAGCTATACCTGTACTTAGCAGTGTCTGAGCATGCCATCAGCGCAGCTTTGGTTAAGGGAGAGAAGAAGCAACAACAACCTATATATTATATCAGCAAGCGTTTGGTGGACGCAGAGAGTCGGTATCCGGAGATCGAAAAGTTGGCCTATGCGCTAGTGGTGGCTTCGAGAAAGTTGAGGCCTTACTTCCATGCACATACAATTGAAGTCCTAACAGATAGTCCGTTGAGACAGGTCTTACATAAGCCTGAGACTTTGGGGAGACTAATGAAATGGTCGATCGAACTAAGTCAATTTGATATTGTATACACTCCAAGGGCCTCCATCAATGGACAGGTGCTGGCAGATTTTATAGTAGAGCTCACCCACCAGCCGAATGAAGGAAGGAGTGAAGGAGGGGAGCTGTCTGTTATGGAGAAAGAACTAGAAGGTGTTACAGGAGATACATGAGGGAGAGTACGGCAACCACGAGAGCGGACCCTCCACGGCTAGGAAGGCCATGAGACAAGGATACTACTGGCCTTCCATGGAGAAAGATGCGCATGACTTTGCCACAAAATGCGACAAATGCCAGAGGCACGCCAATTACCCTCGGAAACCCCCAAGCGAACTGACCAGCATGACCAGCCCCTGGCCCTTCGCTATCTGGGGAATAGACTTAATCGGCGCTCTTCCTACAGGGAGGGGTGGAGCGAAGTACGCAGTAGTGGCGGTGGATTATTTCACTAAGTGGGTAGAAGCGGAACCCCTTGTGAAGATAACCGCCAAACAAATCACCTCTTTCGTCAACAAATTCATTGTGTGTCGATATGGAGTACCTTACAAGATTATTTCCGACAATGGTACCCAGTTCGAGGGAGGAGCTTTCGATGAATATTGTAAGGAAAGAGGCATAAGGAGGAGCTATTCCGCGATTGTGCACGCCCAGGCCAATGGGCAAGTGGAGGCCATCAACAGGGTCCTTAAGAAGAACCTAAAGACAAAGCTGGAAAAGATGAAGGGAGCCTGGGCAGATGAGCTACCAAATGTGCTGTGGGCCTACAGAACCACCCCACGCACGACTACTGGGGAGTCCCCTTTCTCCCTGGCCTATGGGTGCGAGGCCGTGCTCCCAGTCGAGATGCGAGTCGAGTCCCACAGGGTACAGGCGTATGGAGACGAAGCCAACCATGTAGCCCTGGCCGAAAGCTTAGACATGCTGGAGGAGAAGAGAGAAAAAGCCCAAATGAGGGTGGCGGTATACCAGCAGCGCACCGCAAGGTACTACAATTCGAGGGTGCGAGAGAGAACTTTCAGAGTGGGTGACCTTGTGCTAAGGAAAGTACTCCCAAACACATGAGACCCAGGTGCAGAAGTGCTGGGGGCGAATTGGGAGGGGCCCTATCAGGTGGCTCAGTGCATACCCCCGAACACTTACAAGTTGGCGCGCATGGACGACACCATCATACCCCGAGCATGGAACGCGGAATACCTGAGGAAATACTACCAGTAAGACTTCCACTCCCAACACAGGCAGTAGCTGTGTTTAGTTTGTCGCAGGATAGGCTATCTCAGTAGACGAGAATCAAAGAGGTTACCTACATAACCCCCAAGTAAATGTAAGCCCTCTATATGCATGTCGTTGTAATTTGATTACTATAAATGAAAATGTTCACAACTTCACATGTGATTTTTTCTTTTTCATGCGAGCATCAACCGAACTGCCTGCTGAATTAAATCTCACCAAGCACTTGGGGGGTAGGACAGGAGGCATGAGCAAAAAAAAAAAAAAAAAAAAAAATCTCTCTTATATTCAAAAGGATTAGCTACCCTTATGAATATCAAAGGAACGGTCTAAAATAATGACCTCTAACTAAAGGCCGACACCCCAAGAGGTGAGGCCGTAAGGAGGGAATCGCCCAATAAGTCTAGATCGGCCATTAAGCCGGCTAGCCAAAAAGGGTCTTACAAGTGACCCTTGGAAAAAATAGTACTATGTATAAGGACGAGAAGGACGCTTCTCGCAAAAAATAACAAGCGCGCGCAATGAATATAAAAGGACCCCAACAGCCCAACGGGTTAATGTGTCCTTACAAGTATAATCAAGGTGCACTGGAAAGATTATCGCCATCAGATCAAAGAAAAATATGTGATCCACGAACAACAGCAATAAAAGGGATCTACTAGAGCACCTCAAGAGCTTTGGAGGAGGATAGAACCCTTGAACTCGTGAAAATAAGTTGGAGAGCATGCCACTAGGCTACGCAGATCTTGGTGTGGACAAGTGGCTTCGAAACTTGGGTTCTGCGATTGAGGATGATTAGTCCTTACGCAACCTTAGGAACTTACGTGGAGCCCCCAAGTATTAGGTGGCTATTGTGTTTCTTCAAACACTAAGAAGAAACACAACTCCAAGCCACACTTCGGGCTTCTTCGAGCGACGTTGGAAAAATTTCTAAGGCTAAGTCCCCCAAGGCTGGCCGTGCGTGTCAAGCAAGAAAAATAGAGAGAGTCTACAAACACACTTAAAAGTGTACTTATAGACTCGGGGGGAAGTGTAAATGTGGAATTTTTTCCTTGTGAATTCTATTCACGAGTGAAGCTCTATACTACGAGACATCCTGAAAGGGCATCACACGATGGTGAGGGAGTTGGGGTAAGAGAGTCACCCTCACTAGGCGAGGGACTTCGGCCACTTGCCAATCCAAACTTCACCCTCGCTATGCGAGGGTCCCCAGCTGGTCATCCGCGTGCGCCCCATTCCAGCAGGCATCAAGCCTCGTCTACACTCAGGAGAAGAAGGTCAGCCTCGCTACACGAGGCACCCTCGTTATGCGAGGGTGAGGCTTCGTGGTGGCATCCATGCCCCTAGCCTCGCGATGCTGCACCCGGGGGAAGGAAAGGCAGCCTCGCTATGCGAGGGACCCTCGCTATGCGAGGGTGCTGCCTTGTTACGATGCCCGTGTCCTGAGCCATGCCTACGCCTGGAGGAAAAGGACTAGCCTCGCTACGCGAGGTACCCTCGCTACGCGAGGGTGTGGCCTTGCCACGGCGTCCTTGCTGCGAGTCTCGTGTCCATGTGACCCGCATAAGCCGGCCCTGACCCTTGACACCTTGACTTCTCAGGACATGCATAGGTTGAAGCCTCCTTGGCATAGGCACGAGATCACTTGGGGGAATCTTGTTGACATGTCTAACGAACATGGAGCATTGAACGGGAATTGATGAGGACAACCGAGTACGGAACACGTGCGCTGACACGGGGTGTACGGTTATGGAGAGAACAGAGGCACGACCCTATGATCTGCGTCTGAGGAGTAGTGGCGGTACGGACCTGTACGAAGAGTGGTGAGACCACTGGGACACCCTCGACCATGCGCCAGAGCCGACAGTACAATGTCCAAGGCCACGACTCTGACACCATCAGGGTAGACACCACTACGCCCTGAGCCACTACTTTATCAGAGTACCTATGTACGTCCCAGTGGTGTGGGACTTGTTTGTATCCTGGGCCAATAGAGCCTCCCCTATAAATAGGCTCCAACCCCTCAGGCTAAGGGGTTGGGAAACTGAATGTAAAAACGAGACTTATGAAATATATGCTTCTGGTTCTCATGCTCGCCTGAGTTTTCTCCTGTTGTTTAGAGTTCTTTCTATCTAATTCGTAGCTTCTTATAGTATAGAGATTGAAGTTTTCTAACCATCAATCGTTGACGAGTTCTTACCGTCAACAATTAGCAAGTCTCACACCTTTATAAATACACAGTGTAGCGGTCTTGGCTATCCAGGGCGTTACAATGAATGATTTTAAACCTCGGAGCAAAGTAGTTTTAGAGGAACTAATGACAGATAATATTTCATCTCCATTTTCTTCATCAGTTAATGACAAAACAACCAAAGAAAGCACATTTCCTGAAAAGGAAAAACTAGTGCAACGTCATAGTGGGAGGATTGTGAGACAAACTATTCGCTACGAACATGAGGCACACGTTCTTGTATCAGATACTAAAAAGGATGATCCATTGACTTTTAAAGAAGCAATGGAAGACCCTGATGTTGATAAGTGGCAAGATGCCATGAATCTAGAAATGGAATCAATGTATTCCAATTCAGTCTGGGAACGATCTGCCTGACAATGTTAATGCCATTGGATGCAAATGGATCTACAAGAAGAAAAGGGGTGCAGATGGAAAGGTAGAGACCTATAAAGCAAGGCTTGTGGTCAAAGGCTACACACAGAGAGAGGGTGTGGACTATGAAGAAACATTTTCTCCTGTGGCCATGCTTAAGTCCATTCGCATACTCTTATCCATAGCTGCCATCTATAATTATGAGATATGGCAAATGGACGTCAAGACAGCTTTTCTGAATGGGCACCTTGATGAAACCATTTATATGGAACAACCAGAAGGGTTTATAAAGAAGGATCAAGATCAAAAGGTATGCAAATTGTTGAAATCCATATATGGATTGAAACAAGCATCAAGATCTTGGAACTTAACATTTGATGAAACTATTAAAACATATGGTTTCGAAAAAAATGCTAACGAAGCATGTGTTTATAAATACATCAAAGGAAAAATTGTGGTTTTCTTAGTTCTTTATGTTGATGATATCCTACTCATTGGAAATGGTGTAGAGACATTATCAAATGTAAAGAAATTGTTGGTTGGCAAATTCCAAATGAAAGATTTGGGAGAAGCGAGCTATGTTCTAGGCATTAAAATTCTAAGAGATAGAAAGAACAAACTCCTAGCGCTTTCACAAGCAAATTATATTGATAAAGTGCTTGAAAGATTCTCTATGGAGAATTCCAAAAAGGGTCAATTGCTGACCAGACATGGAATTACTCTTTGCAAAGATCAGTGTCCAAAGACACCACAAGAGCAAGAGGACATGAGAAAGTATCTCTATGCATCAGCAGTAGGGAGCCTAATGTATGCAATGTTATGTACTAGACCTGACATATGTTATGCAGTAGGGATTGTCAGTCGTTATCAATCAAATCTAGGTTTGGAACACTGGATTACGGTGAAACATATTCTCATGTATCTCAAGAGAATGAGAGACTATATGCTAGTATATTCGGGTAGTGACCTCGAACCTAGTGGATATACTAACTCAAATTTTCAATCTGACAGGGATAGTAGAAAGTCTACTTATGGGTCAGTATTCACTTTTGGTGGTGGAGCAGTTGTCTGGAGAAGCATTAAACAAACCAGCATTGCAGACTCCACCATGGAAGCCGAGTATATAGCGGCTTGTGAAGCAGCTAAGGAGGCTCAGTGATTCAAAAGGTTCTACTCCGATCTGAAAGTTGTTCCAAAAGTGGAGAAACCACTTGTTCTTTACTGTGACAACAGTGGCGCAACGACTAATTCTAAGGAACCAAAAGGCCACAAGAGGGCAAAGCATATAGAGCGCAAATACCAGTTAGTCAGAGAAATCTTACATAGTGGAGATGTGTCCATTCTAAAGTCGTATCAGAACACATCCTGGCAGAGCCATTCACGAAGAAGCTTCCTGCAAAGCAATTCTAGGGTCATGTACGTAATATGGGATTGAGAGAAATGCCTCACTTGCTTTTAGTACAAGTGGGAGATTGTTAGGAGTGTGTCCTAAAAGCATGTAAAGACATTTGTGTTTTCTGTGAATAAATAAATACAATGGTTTATTATTATTGTTATATTTAGATTGTTAAATTATTGTTTGAATAATTTTGTAAATATCAGAAAAATTCCATATTCATTATTAAGGATGTGATCTTGTATTAGTACGAGAGAATTAAGATCACATGAATGAATAAAAATAGTCAACAACAACAAATTAAAGTTATGAAATTCTTCAATTAGAGTTGTAAGTACAGTTTGCTGAGTATCATAATGATACAAATAATTTAGATTCGGATTATTGATGTGGAAAGACATCTCGGTAAAGGTGCTTTATGTAATATGATTATATATGACATGGACCGATATGAATTAAAGTCTTTATCCAAAAACCATTTAACAATAAAGACTTGTAATTCATATCATAACTGATGATCATTTATAGATCAACCTAAATCCTGAGTGTTCATGAACTCCTGTTCCTGTTTATTAAATCTTTTGATTCATTCGTTAAGGTCTCTTCAAAGAATGAGGCTAATGACTTTTGTTTTGGAGATTTAATATCATGGATGGCTGGGAACATGTATCAACAATATAGAATCTAATCTTTCCTAACGGATAGTATATTAGTTCCCTTAAGGGTTAATTCTGGAACTGAATGATTTTGAGCTCAAATCTATAATTAGATTATAGATTAATTATTCACTAGTGAATTAATGGTACTTAAGGAATAAGAAGTAAATTAGAAAGGTAAAATGGTAATTCTTACATTCTAATTTATGAACTAATTAATTAGAGGGTTGAACTATTGTAAGATGGTTATATCAATGGACGACTTAAGAAAAGATTTCTGTAAAAGTATATCTATAACATAAAGTGTGCAATTCTAAATTTATAGTGGAGTAATATCAGAATTAATAAATTAACTATTATAATTAAAGAGCTTAATTATTTAGTTTATTTATTGGAGCTTAATGTTATAGGTCCATGGTCCCTGAAATGGCTCAAACAATCACTGACAAAGGTAAATACAAAAATGGGCAAAAAGGACTTATGTGATAAGTAAAATATTTTTCTATGTATCAAACATAATTATTGTTTAATTATGTGTAATTAATTAATTAAGAATTAATTAATTATTTGATTTAACAAAAATATAATTAATTTTGAATTAATTTATTTTTTGGGATTTTTGGTATTTAAATAATAATAAAAATTGGGAAAAATCGCATGCCATCACTGGCATGTGGTACACGTGTAGCACAGTGCACAGTCACTGTGCTACACACATAAGAGACTGTGATCAGTTTCTTAGTTCCACAATTTTATTTATTTAAATATTAAATAAATAATGAGATATTTGAATATGATTAAAATATTATTATTTAAAAAAAAATCTGATAACTAATCAGTTATTTGAATTGTTTAAAATAACAAATATTTTAATATATTTGATATATTAAATATAGGATATCAGTTTTACAGAACGTAACTTTTCAGGGATAGAAAAATATCTAGAAATCTCTCTCAGAGAAAGAGAACAGTGACATAAACAAAAGTCATTGTTCTTCACAAAACCTAGGTCCAAACTTTATCAGATCTCATGTGTTGAGAACATCTGATAAATAGTTTTTGCCTATTGTTTGTATAGCGAGCCCACACTCGTTCTTTGTGTGCTGAGAACATTTTGGAAGATCTTGGTTTGAGATCTCAAGGATTTAGCCATAAAAAAAGATAGCAGCAAGGAAGGATCGAGGTAATTTTTCTATTCTTGTCTTTGATTCAATATATATATGCATGTGAAGAAGTAGATCTAGAAATCTTTTGGGATTAAACTAACAATTTGATTGTTGTTCCGCTGTGTATAATCTCTGATTTGATCCATAAAAACCAATATCTCCGGCCCCAGATACTTCCTCTCCCCCATCTCATCCCAATGAATGTGCGATCTACACTTCCTTCCATACAACATCTTGTATGGAGCTACTCCAATCGTTGATTGATAACTATTGTTGTATGAGGACTCAATCAGTGGGAGGTACTTACTCCAAGACCCCTCAAAGTCTAGCATGCATGCTCTAAGCATGTCCTCCAATATCTGAATTTTCCTCTCAGACTGGCAGTCTGTCTGAGGATGAAAGGTTGTACTAAACTTCAACTAAGTTTCCATAGCCTTCTGCAGCCCACCCCAAAACTTGGAGGAAAATATGGGATCCCGGTCCGTACCTATAGATTTTGGAACCCCATGGAGACGTACAATCTTCCTCACATACAGTTCTGCATATTGATCCACTGTATAGGTGCACCTGTCTACTATCACCCATACCGAGTGATGTTGCCCCACCGTCCTGGGCAGACCTCCTACAAAATCCATGGTAATATCGTCCCACTTCCACTCGAGAATACCCAAAGGCTGTAACAACCCCGCTGGTCGCTAGTGTTCAGCCTTTACCTGTTGACAACTCCGATCCTTATACCTCAACAAACCTAACTCTGAAATTGAATAATCCTTAGCCACTCCAGCTAGGACATCCCCCCTAACCTCCTGCAACTGTGTATCATCCAGCAGGCCCTATCTTATCCTCTCCAAGAAGGTAGACTGTATAGTAATATTGGCCAACTGGCCCACTACCAATTCTATCCTCGCTCTAGAAATTTCATCTGCCAATTCCTTCGATATCTGCTTCGAGCTAAACAACTGTCCTGAACCCTTCTGGCTCAAAGCATCTGCCACTATATTGGCTTTTCCTAGGTGATAAAGGATGTCACAGTCATAATCCTTCACCAGATCTAGCCAATGTCTCTGTCTCATATTTAGGTCCTTTTGGGTGAAGAAATACTTCAAGCTCTTATGATTGGTGTATATCTCGTACTTTTCTCCATACAAATAATGTCGCCATACTTTTAATGCAAATACCACCGCTGCTAGCTCCAAATCATGGGTAGGGTACCACTACTCATAATTCTTCAGTTGTCGCGACATGTAGGCAATAACCTTCCCACTCTGCATCAACACACATCCCAATCCCAGTCTCGATGCGTCGCAGTACACTACAAACTTGTCCTCATCTGAAGAAAGACTCAGCACTGGAGAAGTAATCAATCGTCGCTTCAATTCCTGGAAACTACCCTTGCATTTGTCTGACCATGTGAACTTCAAATTATTCCGCGTTAACTTAGTCAACGGTGTGGCAACCTTTGAAAACCCTTCCACAAACCGTCTGTAATATCCAGCTAATCCAAGGAAACTCCTAACCTCTAAGGCATTCCTTGGCCTCGGCCAATCCCTAAATGCTTCCACCTTGGCCACATCCACCTTAATCCTATGTCCACTGACAATATGCCCAAGAAATGTTACCTCTGGTAGCCAGAACTCACACTTCTTAAATTTAGCATACAATCAATGCTCCCTCAATCTCTGCAATACCAGTCGGAGATGCTGCTCATGCTCTGCCTCTGAACAAGAGTAAACCAGGATGTTGTCGATGAAGACAATCAAAAACTGATCTAAGACATCCTTGAACACCATGTTCATCAGATCCATAAATGTTGCTGGGGCATTGGTCAATCAAAACGACATGACCAAGAACTCATAATGCTCGTACCATGTATGGAAGGCTGTCTTCGGAATATCCTCGTCCTTGATCCTCAACTAATGATAACCAGATCGAAGATTAATCTTTGATAATATCATCTTTCCGTGAAACTGATCGAAATCATCGGTAGTGGGTACTTGTTTTTGATGGTTGACTTATTCAACTCCCTGTAGTGTATACACATCCGCAGAGTCACATCCTTCGTCTTCACAAATAAAACTGGAGCACCCCATGGCGAGAAACTAGGTCTGATAATCTTAAATCTAGTAGCTCCTGTAACTGTATCTTCAACTCTTTTAGCTCTGTCAGAGCTATCCTGTATGGTGCCCTCGACATTGGTTCTGTACTCGGTGCTAACTCAATGACGAACTAAATCTTCTTGTGTGGCGGAAATCCCGGTAAGTCCTCATGAAATACATGCAACAACTTGCATACCAGTCTAGTCTCTCATGGACCCACCAGCATGACTCTAGTGTTATCCTCCACACTAGCTAGAAATCCTATACAACCTCCTTGTAATAGGTCCCTGGCCCTCAACGTTGATATCATAGGAATGCGGGGTCCATGCATAGTACCCACGAAAACAAAGGGGTCCTCACCCTCTAGCTTGAAAGTCACCATCTTATTCCTGCAATCTATAGAGGCCCCATATCTGACTAGCCATTCCATCCCCAAAATCATGTCAAAATCATCCATATCCAACTCAATCAAATATAATGATAGTTCCCTATGGTCCACCATCACTGGCAGTGCTCTAATCCATCTCCTAGAAACTACCAGTTCCCCTGTATGCAGTATAGTCCCAAACCCCGCAACATAATACTCACTAGGCCTACACAGTCTATCAATCACTTTACTAGAAACAAATGAATATGTAGCACCAGAGTCAATCAATATAGTATATGAAGAGCCAGTACTAGAAAGCTGACCTGTCACTACCGAGGGACTAATCTCAGCCTCTGCATGTGTCAAGGCGAACACTAGAGCTGGCGTCAAGCTGTCTGCCTTCCGTGGTTCCTCTTTCTTCAAAGTCGGGCAATCTTTCTTGAGGTGTCGAACCACCCTGCACAAGCAACAAGAATTTGCCTACCATTTGCCCAGATGGCGCTTCCTGCATCTAGCGCACTTCGGGTAGCTCCTCCATGTCTCACCGCTCCCTGGCGTCCACCCTGAACACCCCGGCCCCTCCTATCAGGACCAGCAGTTGTCGAGGTGTTAGGGGTATTTCTTTTCTGATCATTGGGGCCTCCGCCTCTACCAGACCCTGTAAGTGGAGGCATTGTCCTGCGAACATCCTGTCTCGCAGCGTTCTCCCTCCAAATCTTGTTCTCTGCCTCCTCAACAGTGAGGACCTTCTTAACCGCCTAGGCATAAGTTGCCTCCCCAGGTACCGATGTGATCCTCACATCTCGGGCTATCATAGCACTAAGCCCTCGAACAAACCTGTCCTTCCTAGCTGCATCTGTAGGCACTAGATCAAGTTTTGCTAGCCTATCAAACTTCTTAGCATACTCAGTAACTATCATGCTACCCTATAAAAACCCAATGAACTCATTCACCTTTATTTCCCTGATGAAAATACTATAATATTTATGGTTGAACAAGTCTCTAAACCCATCCCAACTCATGGTTGAAACATCTCGAGTCTCTGATGCTACCTCTTACCAGATACAGGCATCATCTCGAAGCATATAGGTGGTAGGGCCACCTTGTCGTTACATTCGACCCTCATGAAGTCCAGGATGGAGGTAATCAAATTCATCCACTGTTCAGCCATAAGTGGATCTGGTCCTCCCTCAAAAGTTGGAGGATGCTGCTTCCTAAATATTTCGTAAAGCAGCTTCCACATGTTCCTATTCTCAGTCAGTTGTACAACTGGTGCCACAACAGGTGGCAAGTTAGGTGCAACATTCCCTGACGGAGCCTGCTGCCTCAGAAGGTGAATCTCTTCATCCTGACTCTGAAGTCTAGCTTGCATGTCAGCAAGCAACTGCTTCAAGTTCTCAGGGACAGGCGGAGGGTTCCGGCCCTTCTCATCATCTTTTGCCTCAATTCTGATGCCGGCTAGTCGAATTGATCACCTTGGAGGCATAACTCTCCAAGTTTATCTACAATCAATGACTCGGGTGATCAGGCAATGATAACAGTTTTAGAATCTCCCCACGGTCTAACGCCAAAACTCAACCAACATGACACAGATATAATGCAAGCAGCCATTTAAAAAATCATTCACATACAGTGGCAATGCTAATAAGCACACCATATCATATTCACATAGCAATCAAGGGCCAGGCTCTATTATTATATCTCATGCTCCCTAATAAGCGTGTAGATAAAGCATTTATGTTTCATTTAACACTCAAACATAAATCACATATATGGTTACCGAACCCTGAGTTGAGTTTGTCTTAAACGGCGAGTGTACATGCCCAGCCAGTCTTCAAGAACTCTTAAACCTAGAATGCTCTGATACCAAGTGGTAACGCTCTGGGTAACCAAGACCGTTACACTGTGTGTTTAAAATATTGCAAGACTGGTTAATAAAGTCATTTGAACATAAACATGTTTCTAAAGTCAACTGACAGGTTAGGGTTAAGAGTGTTTTAATCATAAAATGGTTGACTTTCATTAAAATAAGTGTTTGATACATGGGATCCCAAAAATAATGTTTATAAGGCGGTTACAACCCTTAAAAGTAAATAAAACTACAGCCAGCCTAAATGGTAAAACTACAAATTTTGGCTCTAATCCCTGTAAGTCCCTCGGTCGTGGCGGTCGAGCAGCTATCGATGTACACACCGCCCCACGTAGCATTGCCTTTACCTGGACCACGTAGCACCTGTGAGCCAAGGCTCAGCAAGAAAACTAAACTCAACAAGCATAGAAAACAACAGAGTGTGCATAGTAAACTTAGATCAATCAATTCAACCAATAGCATAACACAAGCAATAAACTAGGCAATAGTAAACAGATTAATCCAAACATATAATTCAATCTTAATACAATTGGTTAGGTATCGGTGCCCTTAGGCCAAGCCCTCGTATTATTTAGCTGATCCCGACTCGCTTAGGCTGAGCAAGATTCAGTATGCTTAACATCAGCCTCAACTCCGATAGGCCAGACTTTCACATCAAACATAGCAGACGTACAAGTTGAAGCACGTAATCGAAAGCAGCATGAGCTAACTGCCTATCCATATATTTCCAATCACAAATACATTTATAATCTCACATATATTCATTTATAAGGGATCTCAGCAATAATCACAACTAGGGTACAATTTTCTTACCTCAGATCCCGAGCTGAAGATATATAGCGGTCTCGAGCACGATCCTCAATTCCGAGCCTTAACGGTAACCCTACTCACAAGAAAAACTGGAAAACTATCAAAATCTAATCCAATTAAATGCTTTGGAAACAAAATACTAGCCTCTGGGATCTCAGATTCTACTAAACCAGGTAGTAGAATTAGTCCCGAGCACTTAGGTTTAAGTCCCTGAGCCCAAAAAACAATTTTTGGCTAAGGCTGCCTAGGCGGGTCGCGACCTGGTCCTAAGGGTCGCGGTGCGCCCCCAAGTCAAAGGCATCAGCCCCAACTCCTACAGGCATGCGGGTCGCAACTTTCCCCTTTAGGGTCGTGGCGCGCTCAAGAAACAGCAAGCTCCCAGGGCTTCTGGGGTCACACGGGTCGCGGCGCCCATGAATTGGGTCGTAGCGCGCCCCCCGTGGACACAGAAATCCTTCGGCTTTTCCCACGATTTATCCCAACCTACTTCATTGAAATCTCATCCAACATGCACCAAAACTAGAAATTGAACCACTAGACCTTACTAGTCTACTCAAAGCAACACAACCTCCGAAAATTCTAACCAAAGTCCTTCTAAGAACCCTGAATTCATCAAAATCTCCTTTGAAACTTAGAAGCTTACAAATACTTAAACTAACAGAAAAGTTCTAAAATAATTCACAGCCAAAACCTTACCTTGATGAAGACTCTGCCCCCTAGCTGCACCTTAATCAATCCTAGCCTTAATTCTCCAGTCCTCAAGCTTAAATCTCTAAGTTTTCTCTTCCAAAGCATCAAAGCTCTCAAGGCACAAGAGAATGAGAGAGAAAACGTTATGTGAGAGAGAGAGAGAGTGCTGAGAAGTATTCCACTAAATTATGGTTATTTCCTAGAGTTTAATTTGACTATATCCTTTAACCAAAAGACCAAAATGCCCCTAAATATAACTCAACTCCTTTGTTTCCCTTAAAGGCAAAACAATCATTTGCCCCATTTCCTACTAGTTCATTGAGTCGTCCTACAAATTCACAATTAATCCCGACATGCCCAACTAATAACCACCTACTTACCCATTACACGATAAATCCCCAAATATTCAGTAAGTTCCCAGAATACCCCTAGGCTCACCCCGACCCGGGAATTAAACCCCCCTGTGACTATTCTGCTAATCCGCTCACTAGGATCGCCCTGAGTCACAAACTGTGAATATATCCACATAATAATGTGGTCTCAATCATTTAACACATATATTAACATTTATGCCTACACGACCAAATTTACAAATATTCCGTTTTAAACAAGAACGGGCCCACATGCATATTTAATACTCATAAACATGCATATAAATATAATCATATTATCATATAAATTATGCATGCCACGTAGTCACACATTTAATCAATTAATCACACATATATCCAATGATGCCCTCTCGACATGCTAATCAAGGCACTAAACCTTATCAGCCTTTTTGGGACGTTAAAACAATGGCATGAGAAATTTGATAAAGTCATAGTTTCAGATGGGTTCAGACACAATAATGCGAACAATTGTTTATGCTCTAAGACTTCTGATGGATATGTCATCTTGGTGTGTCTATATGTTGATGATATGTTGATTTTGAGTAATGAGATGAAAAGCATAATAGACACGAAGATGTTTCGTTCTTCAGCTCTCAAGATGAAGGACCTTGGAGAGATTGATACCATTTTGGGTGTAAAAGTGAGAAAAATAGTGGGGGTTATGCCTTAAGCCAAGCTCACTATGTTGAGAAAGTGCGTGAAAATTTTAATCATCTTAAAATCAAAGAGGCAAATAAATCATTTGATTCAAACATAAAGCTTGAAAAGAACAATGGTAGAGTGGTGGCTTAACTTTAATATGCAAGTGCATTAGGGAGTCGAATGTTTGCTGTTCATTGTACAAAAGTAGATATTACATGTACGGTTAGTAAGCTAAGTAGGTTTACTAGCAATCCACATATCGAACATTGGAATGAAATTGAGAGAGTTCTAGGGTACCTTGAGGGGACTAAGAAGCTAAACCTCCAATTTTGAAGTTTCATTAAAAACATAAGGGATATTCTGATGTAAGTTGGATATCAAGTGTCAGAGATAATCTATCCACAACTAGTTAGGTGTGTATGCTTGGAGGAGGAGAGGTTCCTTGGAGTTCAAAGAAAAGAACATGTATTTCACACTTAACCATGGAGGCCGAGTTTATAGCTATAGCGGCAACCGAAAAAGAGGCTGAGTGACTTAGGGATCTCATCTTTGATATCCCAATTTCTACAAATGAGGTATCGATGATCTCGATACATTGTGATAGTCAAGCCACATTAGCTAGAGCCTATAATGGCATCTGTAATGGGAAGTCTGGACATATAAGTCTAAGACATGACTATGTGAGACAATTGATTCAAGATGGAACCATATTGATCTCATATGTTAAGACATGTGAAAACTTAGCAGATCCATTTACAAAACTTCTTAAGAATAGGTTAGTAAGATCCACTTCAAAAGGGATGGGACTGAAAGTCCTAGAATAAAAAATTCACCAATGATGGCAATGTTGGGGTTTTATGCCCTAATTAAAACTCAATTTCTTTATAATCTCATTTTATTATCAATAAAAGAATAGAGATCATTTTTTTACTTGGTCAATCACTTTGCTCACATGTTTTATTTTCATGATTATTTGTTTAATGTAAACTTCTATTAAATCCTGAGCATATAGCTAATCGTATTTATAGTGATGTAATCACAATGGAATATAAATATGATTATATGTTCAAAATAAGTTAGTCTTAAGATTGGTCAGTGCACATGATTTACACTGACTTGTTAAACTATAATATGATCTACTTACACATGGCAGTGTTATGTTCTTTCCAGAAAATTATCAAAGAAGATAAGATTGGATGTATTTGTTACATCGGACTGGACCGATATTGATAGTAGAGAGGATAAGTAAACATACCGTTATTATCTATTCTAGTCATATCATATAGTTGACCATAGGTCAGTTCAATCACAATTCTGAGTGGTTAGTAGTCTAACTGATTGTATTATTTGAGTTTTTTGACTTGTTCGTTACCAGCTTACCCTACAAACTAACCCATACTTACATCTTGGGAACTCGGTAGTATAATTGAGTGGGAGTGTTAGTCATAGATATGAACATCTATAGCTTCTGATGAAAAAGTAAAACGGTGCTTTCCTTTTAGTTTGGTTCAAGTTGATAAATGATAGAGATCTCATTTCAGTAATTAATATTAGTTTACTGAAATATCATTTACAAAGAACTAAGTGTTTTAAGGATAAAATACAATGAGGGGTAAAACGGTATTTTAATCCCATCTCATTGTAGACCGTCTATAGAGGATTGAGTGACAATTATGGTTGTAACAATGGATAATTAATAATGTATCTATATTGTTTATAGAGCATTCTATGATTTCAAGAGTGCAATTCTGAGTCTTTAGTAGAGTCACGAGGAATTAATAAGTTAGTAAATTTATGATAACTTATTGGAGCTTGATTTCATAGGCCCATGGTCCCCACTGTACCTTGGATAAAATCATCTAGATAGTCTCAATTAATTGATTTAATTATCAATTAGAATTATCAAATTTGACCAGGTCAATTTTGGATAGTTTCATAGAGTTATATAATTTAGAGAAGAAAATAGATTTTAGGCTAGATTTATTAATGAAGACAAATTGGTATCTAAATTAATAAATAAGTTTAAATCAAGGTTCAAATTATAAATAATTAATTTGATAAAGGATTTAAATAATTATTTAATTAATTAAATCAATAGAAAATAATACAAGCCTTGATTGTCAGTCCAATGGGCTTATAATTAAATTGGGAATTTCACGAGCCTAAAGCCCATGAGAATTTTGACCTAATGGCTGATATTATTTATTATTTTTTTTATTTTTTAATTAAAATAAATTACCTAATTCAGCCCATAAAAGGAATGCTAAGTGAGAGTTGATACAAGATTTAAGAAAGACTATCTGACAGAAAATCAGAAGCTCTATTCTTGATGCTCTAGGTTTTAGATTTTCTCTACAACATAAGTACTTTTCTAAGCCTCAATATTCTCTTCTCTTCTTCTTCTCTTAGTATCTATCTCATGTGTTGAGAATTTCCCACTCTTGTCTAGGTGATTCTAAGGATACTTTGGTAGACTGTGAATAAATTTGAAGATCAGTTCAGTTTCTTGGTGATACCCTGCGATAGAAAGGATTCAAGGGTTAGAGAAACTGAATGAATGACTATTACATTCTGTTGTGTATAATGCAAGTGTTTTTAATATTATCTCTGTTTAAATTCAATTATAGAAACATGTTCTAGGTTGTCTTATATTAAAGTGTTTAATATATGATTTACATGAAAATAATTAAGATCTTGTATAAGATTTCCCAACAACTGGCTCAGAGCCTTTGGTAATCTTTATTTTCATGCATGAACATGGTAAAAATTGAATTATTTGATGTGTTGAATAATTGGATAGATTTCATGTATTTTATGAAGCATATTGATTGTTATGTGATTATTAGCAAATTTGGGTTATTTTGTTGTGTTTTCTATGCAATTATTTTTTATAAATGATCTATTAAACATGGTATAAATTCTTTAGAAAACGTTTTTGGATTGAAAAACTACACAAGATTTTATTGAAATTTTTTTCCTGGGCTCTGGCCGCTGCCACCATTTCACTTGTTGCTGCCTGTGATAGATTTTCCTTAAATTTTTTCGGGTTCTGGCCACGGCCACCTTTTCACTGGCTGCGACCTACGATTAATTTTTCATAAATTTTCAAACTCTGGCTGTGGCCATTTTTTCACTGGCCGCGCACTGCAATAAATTTTTTTCTTAAAATTCGAATTTTGAATGTATTTTTTAATGGGTTAATACAAAAATATCATATTTTTCTATTATTTAAAAATATCTTTTTGAAATATGATATTTTTGTTGTTTGATCTTTTTAAAAAATAGATATTTTCTACAAAGATTCAAATTCAAATTTAAAAATAAATCAACTAATTACTTTGAAATATTTTTATATATTAAAATATTAGAATTAAGTTATCAGATATTAAAGATATTTTTTAATACGCGATATTTTTTTTTTAAATTTGATATTTGAAGATATTAATGTCTTATTATTCTATGGATTTTAATATTTTAATTATTTGAAATTTAAAAATTTGTTGACTAGATATTTTTATGGATATTTGAATTTGTTTAATTGTTTAAGATATTTTTTCAAAAACAGATAATGATATTTGTTTAAAAATTTATAACTGGTTAAATTTCTAAAAATATCATTGTTGACGCGGTTCTTCGCCAACAGGTAATTTAAGAAAAGAAGATAAAGGGATTAGTGCTAATAATGAACCGAAACAGATATGTGATCTTGGAAAATGAAATGGTGACTCAAGACACAGTTTTTAAGTGGTTCAAAGGTTAAAATCATTCTAATCCACTAGTCAATATTATTGCTCTATTCTGGGTATATGATTACAGGATATTTCTTACAAGAGATAATCCAACCTCTATTTATTCCCAGGGTCTCCATATTTATAGGAGAAGGCACCTGGGAGTTGGTAAGAAGGTCATCCCGTGACCTTCTTACCTATCGTATCAACTCTGTGACATTCATGATTAATTCCTAAACCTGACACATGAGTGTAGTCAAATCAATAGGTAAGGAGATAATGGGCCGCACGGCCCAACCCAGTCGTGGGTGTCTGAATACGCATGTTCCTGCTGCGTGTCCGAGAAGTCAGGGGCATATCAGACACGTGATGTCTGATATATGCACGTTTACCTTGTGTGTGTTGACTTTACAAAGGGATCGTAGCCTCCATATCCAGCTCGTGGTACGGCCTTCAATGTCCGAACTCAAGTCTTAGTCAATCTTGGCGAACCCTTGGGTTGCCTCGAGCTAAGGAGGTACGACCTTATGACGGAAGCTCCGGTCTTGGGGATGTCCACGAGATAATCATGATTAGGCCGCAGCTCAGCTCACTAATCAGCCCGTGGGAAAATCAGGGGATACATCTGCCCCCCAAGCCCCTGCTCGTGGTATACGACGTCGGATAAGGCCACAGTAGGGGCTTTTAGGCTTCCCCATGAACTCTTCACATTCCACATCTTACGCAGGCGCCTGATACGTGGAACATCGTGGTTGGTGACGGTACGTCTTACGAGAACCGCATTTAATGGCCTAGCCTATGCCCAGCCGTCGTTTCGTATTTTGAGTGGAGGGCCTTGGATCCCACATCAGGGCCATCCAACGGCCCTCTATACGTGACCCTTCACGTATATAAAAGGGGTGGCCACCCTACGCATGGGTCACCCTTTCATTTGAAATTTCTCAGAACTTCTCTCCTTCTTCTCTCTTCATTTCAGAAGAAAAAGAAACCCTCTTCTTTGCGACCGCCATTCTCAGTTGCTTAAGAAACTCAGACGTACAGATTTCTTCAAAGCTTTGAAAGCAAACACTCCGACGAAGCTCCCACCTAGGCGACACCTTCATCCACCTCCCAACCAAACACTATAAGTCTCTTGACCTTGTGTGTTTTGAAAATATTTTTCATTGTAGCTTAGGTAAATATTTACTGTAGCCACATGCAAGGGTTTACTGGTTTTTGTGGGTACGAAGGGTGAAAGCCTTTTAAGTTAGGATATTTTTTTTGTAGGAAAACGTTTGGGAGTATGGTTTACAGGATGCATTTTCTGGGGAAAATCTATGGGTAGAAGTTTTGGTATTTTAGTTCAAAGATATCCAGGATTTAGGTGCAAAACCGGGTAGCTTAAGGGACACGCCTCACAGGCGGTTTTGCCTTCCTTGCCTATTGAAACTTTCCCCCCAAGGAAAATTTTATCCTGACCCTCCTGACATACGAATTCCGAGTAATCTGGGATCTGTTGGGAGCACAGACGCGTGTTCATAGAACCGCGTGGTCTCACTCTCCACGGGCTGGGCTTACCTCAGCTCGTGCAAATAACACTTTGATTCTTCCTCATGCTTAGGTCGCCTTTTCTAAAATCTTTTTTTTTTGTTCGTTAGGCGACCAGATGGCACCAAAGAGGAATGCCCCACAGAAGACCGTTGGCAGCTCGGCCTCCCAGCGAGACAAAGGAAAAGCGGTGATGCCCGACTCCCTGATCCCCCGCTTTGGGCCGGCAGTGGAGAAGGAGCTCGAGGTGGCTCCTGATGCATTATTTGAGGCGGAGAGGATCGTCTCAAAGATTACCGACCACACGAAGATCAATAAGATATTCTTCTCCCACAATATTGCGCTGGGGAGGACGTCAGTGATTGCCCGACCTCCCGCGGAAGGCGAGCGAAGCTGTGCGTCGCTCGACGATTCGTTCGCGGCCTAAAGCGGCGAGCATTTTAAGGCGGGGGCCTTCCTCCCGTTGGATCAGTATTTTGCTGACTTCTTGAATTACGTGAGGTTGGCCCCATTTTAGCTCCCCCCCAACTCTTATCGGTTGTTGGCGGGGTTGAGATATTTATTTCAGAAGCACGAGTGGGAGGTGCCCACTCCTGCGGACATTTTATACTTTTTTTGCCTTAAGGCCAGCCCGGATCAGCGGGGGTGAGGCGACGGGTTTTACTACTTAACCCGATTTCCCAATACGGCTGCGGTCATCGAGCTGCCCAGCCACCCCAACAATTTTAAGGATCAGTTCTTCATGTTGACGGGGTTCAGAAACTGCGAGCTCCACTACTTCAATCGTCCTCGTAAGTGTTGTTTATCCTTAGCTCGTAAGTTAAGTGTCGTTTTAGCTCCTCCTGTATCCCTTTCTGACTTAGACCAATCATGTAGCCATCTTCGCGAGGACAAAGAAATCTGTGACCCTCGGGGCCCAATACGAGACACTGGCGGGCTTGCCCCCCAGTGAGAAAGATTACCGCGTGCTCGTAACGGATGAGACGATGGTGGCCTGCAAGCTGATTTTCCCAAATCAGAATTTGAACCTAAAAAGGCCCCGGGGGCTTCCCCAGCTCGCGACACCAGACCCATCATCGTGGAGGAGGTCGCGGGGGATGAAGATGAGGAGGACGAGGACAACGAAGTTCTGCTCGTGAGGAACAGAAAGCGGGCTTTGGAGGTTGCCCAAAGGACGGGCGAGGAGAGGATCCAATCCGGAGCAGCCGCGGGTTCTTCTGGCCAAGGTAACCCTTACATGTTTAGGAATCTAGATAGGGCCACAGCAGACCCCCGGCTGGCTAGGTTCAATCTTAGGCAGCTCGTCCATCGTCACCGAAGTGATCCGGACCTGAATACAACCCTGCTCCATTGTGTCGACCGGCTTGTGCTGGATTACAAAGATAGCCGGCCTAGGGGTACCGTAGTAGTAGATAATACCCTAGCCTTTAGGTTGATCCTATTCGAGGAGTATGGGACCAACCTTCGGACATGGCCATCACTCCGGAGGGGTGCCGTAGCTCCGGGGCTTAGGCAATATGTAGAGGAATCTAGCCCTAAGTCAGCCTCGGACCCAGAACTTGAGCCAGCTCGAGAAGTAATCAACTTAGATTCATCTTCTAGCTTGGGGGGAAGGATTCCCTTAGTATACATATACTTTACTTTCTCTTTACCCCTTTGTTTTTGTCTCTGTATGGTTGCTAACTCGTACTAACCATGTTTTTTTTTTTACAGAAGAGATGTCTCAGCCCGAGGAGAGCCTGCGAGGTGCAGTCTTCGGGGGGAACGCCGCAGCTGGGGCCGCTGGGCCAAGAATGAAGAGGCTCCGGACATCCAAGAACGCCGCCGAGACCCCCACCAAGTCTCCTGCAAAGGAGAAGGAGCAAGCCCAAGCTGCACAGGTCGCGGGAGCGGTTCTTCCTGCTGCAGGGGGAAGCAACATGCCTCCACCAGCTCCGCGAGCTCCAGTCGCCGTCCGGGACACAGGAACGGAGGTCGGGACTTCGGCCATCGCACCCTCCGATGTACGCATCCCTGTCAATCCCCAGGACCTGGAGAAGATCCCCGAGGCCTTCCGGGGAATGGTGTATGAGTCGGGGAACTACGCCGTCAGCCACATATACAAGTTCACCGAGAAGGAGCTCCGGGCCATCGAGACAATGAGCCCGGTGGGCGTGCTGGAGTCTTCACTGGGCGTGGCCATGACGGTAAGCCAACTAACTCTTTTGTGGTTTTTATCATTACACTTTGCCCTGCTTTTTCTTTCCCTTTTTTCTAAGGCAATTGTCTTTTCACCTTCGCAGAGCGCCGTTGCCCTTCACCGAAGCATCGTCAGGACCAAAACTCAGCTCGAGGACATGAGGAGCGAGCACTAGACTACCCTACAGGCGGCTAAGGATGCCTTGGCGGCCTCGCAGGTCGAGTTGGAAAAAACCCGCTCGAAGGTCCAAGAGCTCGAGACCTCTCTCGCCACCTCACGGACAGACCTAGATGCTGCGAAGACTAAGGTCCAGGCCGCCCAGGCTGCCATAGAGGTTGAGCGGACAACTTCGAAAAAAGTCCATGGAAGATCTGTTCTACCATTGCTGGGCCTACAATCCAGACGCTGACTTCTCCTTCATGTTAGCGAGCCTCTGGGAGCGCTTGCTGATGAAGTTCCAAGCTCGCCTTGACAAAGAGGCACCCTCTGAGACCGGGGAAGGCTCTGGTGTAGCTGAGCAAGGCGAGACGGCGACCTCCAAGGGGCCACCTGGTGGAGCTTAGGTCGTTTCTTCTCTTGTGCCCTCCACTACTATTTTTTTTTATTATATATATATATTTTTATGTAACCCTTGCATGAGGTGCTTCCACCTCGAGACAATTTGATTCCATGCTTTCAATTGATCCTCCTTTTTTGCCTTTACGCGTTTTGGTTACAATTTCTTGAAAAACTTAGTTCATGTTAACTTTTATCCATGTCTCGAGCTCTTTAGGAAGAACGATGATCAATAGATTTAAATCAACTTCTAAGTTTTATGACCCGGTTAGGACCAGGAACTTAATTTGAAAACTTAGTTCGCGTTAACTTTTATCCATATCTTGAGCTCTTTAGGAAGAACAACGATCAATAGATTTAAATCAACTTCTAAGTTTTATGACCTGGTTAAGACCAGGAACTCAATTTGAAAACTTAGTTCGCGTTAACTTTTATCCATGTCTCGAGCTCTTTAGGAAGAACAACGATCAATAGATTTAAATCAACTTCTAAGTTTTATGACCCGGTTAGGACCAGGAACTTAATTTGAAAACTTAGTTCGCGTTAACTTTTATCCATGTCTCGAGCTCTTTAGGAAGAACAACGATCAATAGATTTAAATCAACTTCTAAGTTTTATGACCCGGTTAGGACCAAGAACTTAATTTGAAAACTTAGTTCGCGTTAACTTTTATCCATGTCTCGAGCTCTTTAGGAAGAACAACGATCAATAGATTTAAATCAACTTCTAAGTTTTATGACCCGGTTATATCTAGGATAGGACTTAGTTAGCGTTAACCCTAATCAACATCTCGCGTTTTTTAAGAAAAACAACGGTCAATCGATATGAATCAACTTCTAAGTCGTTAAGGAGACCTGGTTATATCCAGGTACCATATGCCCCCCCAAGTAACTGGGAAAGGGTCTTTCGTGGTTACTTTAGATTACACTTGCAAACATGCATAAAAAGTTGATTCTCATTAATACATAAAAAATGGCCTTCCAGGCCTTACAAGCGAATCATTGATAATATTTCTTTAAATGGATGGCGTTCCAAGTCCGCAGGACTATCCCTCCATCAAGCCGAGCTAACTTATAATTTCCCTCCTTAATGACCTCGATGACTTGATATGGTCCTTCCCAGTTTCGTCCCAAGACTCCATCTTTGGGGTCTTTACTGGCTAAGAAGACTCTTCTTAGGACCAGGTCGCCAACGCTGAAGGCGCGCGTTTTGACTTTGGAGTTGAAATAGCGAGTGATCTTTTGCTGATAATGGGCGAGCTAGAGTTTCGAATCCTCTCGCCTTTCATCAACTAGGTCAAGGGAATTGCACAGGAGCTCGTGGTTGCGGTCCTGGTCGTAAGATTGGACCCTATGCGAAAGCACCTTAATTTCCACAGGGAGGACTGCCTCACTCCCAAAGGTCAGGGAAAAAAGAGTATGACCTGTAGGAGTCTGATGCGAGGTCCGGTATGCCCATAGGACCTGCGGGAGCTGTTCCGGCCAGACCCCCTTCGCTTCATCTAACCTCTTCTTGAGGCTCGCCTTTAGAGTTTTGTTGACAGCTTCGACCTGGCCATTAGCCTGAGGATAGGCCACGGAGGAGAAACTTTTCACAATACCGTACCTTTCACAAAATTCGGTGAACAGTTCGCTGTCGAACTGAGTGCTGTTATCGGAAACGATCTTCTTGGGCAGGCCAAATCGACAGATAATGCTTTTAACCACGAAGTCAAGTACTTTTTTGGACGTTATCGTTGCCAAGGGTTCTGCCTCAGCCGAAAGTAGTCGATGGCTACCATGGCGTAACGGACCCCACCTTTTCTGGTGGGGAGGGCGCCAATCAAGTATATCCCCCGAACGGTAAACGGCCATGGGGACGAGATCATCTTTAGCTCGACTGGAGGAGCTCGGGCAACTGCGGTGAACCGTTGGCACTTGTCGTATTTCTTCACGTATGAAATCGAGTCCTTGGGCAGAGTTGGCCAGTAGTACCCTTGCCTTAGGACTTTTGAGGCCAAGCTTTGCCCCCCGGTGTGGTCTCCGCAAAATCCCTCGTGCACCTCCTGTAAGATGGCCTTTGCTTCGTCTGGAAGAACACATCGGAGGAGAGGTAGGGAGTGCCCACGTCGGTATAGCATCTTGTCCACCATCGCATACCTCGGTGCTTGATACAGGACTCGCCGTGCATCATTACGCCCTTCATGCACCTTTCCCTCGACGAGATACTCAAGGATGGGGGTCATCCAGGTCGGCCTAGCATCGATCATCTCGACCTCCGGCCTGAAATCTTCTGTGCTTGGTTTTTCCAAGAATTCTATTGGTACTAACCCCAAGGTCTCCGTTTCCCCAGAGGTGGCGAGCTTGGCAAGAGCATCTGCGTTAGCGTTCTGCTCTCGAGGTACCTGTTCGATCGAGCCTCGCTCAAACGCGGACAGCTAAGCTTTTACCTTTGCCAGATAGGCGGCCATCTTGGGTCCCCGTGCTTGATATTCGCCCAGAACCTGGTTTACCACGAGCTGGGAGTCACTGAAGCACTAGACGGAGCTCGCCTTTAACTCCTGGGCTACCCTCAGCCCGGCCAGCAAAGCTTCGTATTCGGCCTCGTTGTTGGAGGCTTTGAATCTGAATCTCAGCGCCGAGTGGAATCTATGTCCCTTGGGGGATATCAAAATGTTTCCAGCTCCGGAGCCGTTCTCATTGGACAAACCATCTACAAAGATCCTCCACGAAGCCTGGGGCGAGCTGATTTGGGGTGAGTCTTCTGCGGGATCCTCCTGGAATCCCGTGCACTCTGCCATAAAATCGGCCAGGGCCTAACTTTTTATAACAATTCGGGGAGTGTAAAAAATCTCAAACTGACTGAGTTCAATTGCCCATTTCAACAAATGTCCTGATGCTTCAGGTTTTTGCAAAACCTGCCTTAAAGGTTGATCGGTCATGACGTGTATCGAGTGGGATTGGAAGTACGGCCTGAGCTTTCGCGAAGCCATGATAAGGAAGAACGCCAATTTCTCCATCAGCGGGTATTGGGATTCAGCCCCGAGAAGTCTCTTGCTGATGTAGTAGACTGGCTTCTGAACTCGTTCCTTTTCTCGTACCAATACGGCACTAGCTGCGTCCTTAGTGACAGCCAGGTAGAAAAAAGAGGCTCTCCTGCCTTGGGTTTGGATAATACGGGCGGCTTGGCTAGATGTGCCTTCAGGTCGAGGAATGCGCTTTCGCACTCTACTGTCCATTCAAACTTCTTGTTTCCTCGGAGCAGGTTGTATAATGGCAAACACTTATCGGTGGACTTGGAAATAAACCGGTTGAGGGCTGCCACTCTTCCTGTCAGGCCTTGGACATCTTTTCGCGACCTGGGCGAAGGAAGCTCGAGCAGTGATCTGATCTTGCCGGGGTTTGCCTCGATTCCTCATGTATGGACTATGAACCCCAGGAATTTCCCCGACGCGACTCCAAAAGTGCACTTCTGTGGATTGAGCCTCATGCCATATTCCCGCAGTATCTTAAAACATTCTTCCAGGTCGGAAACATGGTTATCGGCAGTCTTTGACTTGACTAGCATGTCATCAACGTACACTTCCATGTTTTTTCCGATCTGTTCTGCGAACATTCTGTTTACTAACCTTTGGTAGGTAGCTCCGGTGTTCTTCAGACCGAACGGCATGACCTTGTAACAATAAACGTTAGTCAGGGTCATGAAGCTGGTGTGTTCCTGGTCTGCCGGATTCATCGCGATTTGATTGTAGCCTGAGTACGCGTCCATAAAGGACATGAGCTCCTGTCCTGCCGTGGCATCCACCAACTGATCAATCCTGGGCACTGGAAAGCAATCCTTGGGGCAGGCTTTATGCAGGTCGGAGAAGTCGATGCAGGTCCGCCATTTCCCGTTAGGCTTTGGAACAAGCACGGGGTTGGCGACCCATATTGGAAACTTGGCTTCACGGATAAAGCCGCATTTCTTGAGCCGGGTCACCTTTTCCTTCAAGGCTTCAGCTCGAGCTGTTCCTAGGCGTCTTTGCTTCTAGGACTTGGCGGGAATGCTTTTATCTAGATGAAGTGTATGCATGATGACACTCGGGCTGATTCCCACCATGTCCTCATGGGACCATGCAAACACGTCCAGGTTATCCCGCAGAAACTTAGTCAGCTCCGCCTTCCTCTTGCTACAGAGGTTTTTTCCGAGTTTGACCATCCGTGATGGATTCTGTGGATCAATGCTCGCTTCCTCGAGCTCCTCAATCGCCTGGAGCTCGGATCTGTTCTCGCCTATTTGGGGGTCAATGTCCTCACTTAAGACGACGTTTTCCCCTCCGGAACTTTGAGGTTTTTCAATCTCAGGATCAGCTAAGGGTTCCTGAGGTTCCTCTTCACCGTCTCGAATGGCCATTGCCAACTACCCGGATTTAGACTTTCCCTTCATAGAAATGTTGTAGCATTCCCTGGCAGCGAGCTGATCGCCATGGACAGTGCAGATTCCCGTGGAAGTAGGGAATTTCATCCCGAGGTGGCGAATGGAAGTGACGGCCTCGAAGGCCATGAGCGTCGGTCATCCCAAAACGGCGTTGTAGGCAGCGGAGCAGTCAATGACCACGAACTCGAGAAGTTTGGAGACTAACCGAGATCCTTCTCCTAGGGTGATCACTAGCTCGATCGTCCCTATTGCTGCTGATCCTTCTCCCGAAAAACCATACAACATCATGGAGGTCGCCTTTATCTCGGCGACGGTCAAACCCATCTTTTCTAAGTTGGACCGGAATTGGAGGTTCACCGAGCTCCCATTGTCGATCAGCACCCTCCTCACCCTCCGATTAGCCAGCTGAACTGTCATGACCAGAGGGTCATTGTGAGGGAACTGGACATGGCCCGCATCTTCCTTCGTAAAAATGATTGGTTGCCTCTCCAATCGTTGCTGCTTTGACTGACGCTGCTCTGGGACGAACTCTACTCCGTAATGAGTCTTTAGTTCATTCACATATCTCTTCTGGGCGCCTCTGCTCATGCCGGCCATATGCGGACCTCCAGAGATGGTGGATATCTCTCCTCCAACCACGGGAGGGGGAACGTCCTGATCTACCTGTGACCCGGGTTGACTGGCCGGGACTTCTGGAGCAGGTCGGCCTGCTGGAACCCTGTTCCGTGCGTATTGAGCCAAGGGGCCAGCTCTGATGAGAGTCTCGATCTCGTCTTTTAAATGCCTACAATCGTCGGTATTGTGGCCAACATCGTTATGAAAATGACAAAACTTGGAGGTGTCTCTCTTCCCCTTGTGGTGTTTTAATGGCTCCGGCCTCTTCCAGGGGACTCGAGTAGAGTTAGCTAGGAAGATATTCTCCCTAGACTAGGTGAGCTCTGTATAAGTCGCAAAGACGAGCTTGACTTTTTCTACGAACTTAATCTTCTTTTGGGCGTGCTGACTGTTTTCGCCATCTCCCTTTCTTTTGCCTCCACCGAGATGGTTGTTCTGTGTGACGTTTTGGGTTGCTGCCACGACCTCCATCCCTACTCCAGCAAGCTGTTCGGGGACCTGGCTGGTTCCCGCAGCTGAGGCTTCAGCCTTCTCCAAGTTAATCCATTCTTGGGCCAGTTAAGGAATTCGTTAACCGAGCTGACTCCCTTCCTTTGTATATCCTTCCAGAGATCTCCTCCAACGAGGATTCCAGTTCTCATGTCCATGAGCTTGGAGCTATCATCCGCGTGTCTGGCTCGAGTAGCGACGTTCGCAAATCTGCTCAGGTAGGCCTTCAAAGTTTCACCGGGCTACTGCCTCACGTTAGCCAGGGAGTCGGCCTAAACACGGGCGGCCTGGGAGGCTCGGAATGCCCTTTTGAAGGCTGCTGAGAAAGTCTTCCAGGAGCTGATTGACTGTCTTTGACTTTGCTTGAACCACTGCCTGGCAGGTCCAGTCAGTGTGGAAGGGAAGATTGAACATCTCAGCTGGGGGCCAATGTTATGGGCCATCATGAGGGTGTTGAACATCCCTAGATGGTTCGATGGGTCTCCGTCCCCATTAAACTTTGACAAGTGAGGCACACGGAAACCAGATGGGTACGCCATTGCTGCTATACTGGGGGTGAAGAGTTCCATCTCGTCCCCTGAATCATATTCGTCTTTTTCTTTTTCTGACAGGAGCTTCCTCATCAGCTCCTCCATCTGAGTCAGGTGCTCGAGGGTTTGGTCCTGATTGTTATTCCGGGGCTGTTTAACAGCTCCGGATCCATTGTACATATTTGGTGGGATATTGCCCCTCCTATCTTGAGATAGGTTATTTGGGACATTCCCTCCATTACGTACTTCGGACAGAGCCCCCCCTGAGTGAGCATGGCCATCTCCTCCTGCTTGTTCCCCTCTATGAGAGTTGAGGTGATCTCGTAGGTCGCCTCCCTGCGTGGTTTGATGACTTTGTGCCGAACTCAAACGCTGATGCAAGTCTCCCCCCAGAGAGATCACTCCGGCGACTACCGGTCCAGTGGCTCCTATTGGATAGGCTTGGAGTCCGTCTCTGGTGGTGAGGATCTGAGCTTTCCCTTGGTGCCCTGCTACGCCGGGAAGGTCTAGCTGATGGCGGGTTTCTCATACTACTGCCATAGGCTGGGATATCTCGGACGGGCCGAGGAGGAGATGGATACCTGATTGGGGAAGGAGGATGCCTGACTGGAGAGGAGATCCTAGTTCCGTCAGGATGGATCAAGTTTGGTGGCGGCCTTTCAGCCCTGCCAACCTGCTGGTCCCGCGTCTGACGATCTGGACGAGGCACAGGTCGGTTGTTGGGGACGGGCTGATGCTGCGAGCCCTCCCCGGATCTCCTTCAGGAATTTCCTCAAGCTCCCCTGGGCGCTCTCGAGGATGGCAAGGAGCTAGGAGTTGACGTTCTGACCGAACGGCTGTATTGCTGTTGCCCGGCTTCAGGCATTTCTTCGAAGCTTGCCTCTCGATGATGTGATGAAGGAGTGGAATTGGCTGTCGGAAGTCTATCCGACTGGCTATGCCTGGACCGGTTACCCCGGCGAGACTTAGGAGCCTCGCCTTGCCTCTCTCCGACATTAACGTCGGTTGTGAGAGGGGGTAGTCGGGCCAGCACATCCTTGATCTGCTGGTTAGCTATTGCTAGCTGGCTCCTCAACTGAGCGTTCTCCATCTCCACCGCCGTGTAATAACGCGGGTTAGGATTAGGTAGCCGGGGGGCCGAACTTCCGGTGTCATCTTGGCCCACCGGCTGCTTTCCTGGCCGCTGCTGGGCCTCCAGAACTTGTTCACCAGGGGCGGCAGTATGATGGGCCTCCCGCCCATCATGCTGTTTTGTCTTGTTACCGTGCCTGGATCGAGTAGTCAGCATAGTTGGATGTTTGCAACTGCACTAATCGAACTTTGTTCTAAATGAAAGCACCAAACTGTTGACGCGGTTCTTCGCCAACAGGTAATTTAAGAAAAGAAGATAAAGGGATTAGTGCTAATAATGAACCGAAACAGATATGTGATCTTGGAAAATGAAATGGTGACTCAAGACACGGTTTTTAAGTGGTTCAAAGGTTAAAATCCTTCTACTCCACTAGTCAATATTATTGCTCTATTCTGGGTATATGATTACAGGATATTTCTTACAAGAGATAATCCAACCTCTATTTATTCCCAGGGTCTCCATATTTATAGGAGAAGGCACCTGGGAGTTGGTAAGAAGGTCATCCCGTGACCTTCTTACCTATCGTATCAACTCTGTGACATTCATGATTAATTCCTAAACCTGACACATGAGTGTAGTCAAATCAATAGGTAAGGAGATAATGGGCCGCACGGCCCAACCCAGTCGTGGGTGTCTGAATACGCACGTTCCTGCTGCGTGTCTGAGAAGTCAGGGGCATATCAGACACGTGATGTCTGATATATGCACGTTTACCTTGCGTGTGTTGACTTTACAAAGGGGTCGTAGCCTCCATATCCAACTCGTGGTACGGCCTTCAAAGTCCGGACTCAAGTCTTAGTCAATCTTGGCAAACCCTTCGGTTGCCTCAAGCTAAGGAGGTACGACCTTATGACGGAAGCTCCAGTCTTGGGGATGTCCACGAGATAATCATGATTAGGCCGCAGCTCAGGTCGCTAATCAGCCCATGGGAAAATCAAGGCATACAATCATGTTTTTTCAAACCAATTAATAAAATAAATTTTTAATAAATGAGATTTAAACTAACTTTGGTTAATTGTTAATAAATCCTATTTAAATTAAATTTAATATTTTTCAAAATGACCTAAACTAAGTTGATTGTTGATAAATTAAATTAACTTTGCTTAATTGTTGATAAATTTCATTTAAATTGACTTATTTATTTTTGCAAAATTTAATTTATTTGATTTTTGGATAAATTCTAGAAAATTAATAGTGGTATTTTTGCAAATGAAATAAATTGTGGTATTTTTGCATAAATTCATAGACTTGCTCATATAATAACATGATTAGGCTCATCTAATTATAACATATTTGTTTGCACTATATGTTGTATTTTTTTCAATTGGGCTTGGATGCATATAGCGGCTCATATGTTTGATTAACATTGGATTTTTCTAAATAAAACATTCATAAAATGATAGGTTTTATTTGGGCTCATTAGAAAATGTAAAGTTTAAATTCCTCCCTTGTGGGTGGTTCCACTTGTGAAGATCAATTTGCTTTGCATGACTATAGTGGGCCTAATCAATTAATAACAATCAATAAAGCCAATGATTAAATTCCTGTCTTTTGGATCTTGTATGGAAGTATAGGGGCCTTAGTAGTGGGAATGACATACTCAACTCAGCCCTCATCCATACAAGCCCAAATGTTAAGGCCCATTTGCCTGAGTTGGACTTAATTGTATAGGTTCATTATTATAGTTAAACCTTAATATTGATTAGCAACAAATTAATTTTAATTTAATTGAATTTGTTTCAATGTGACACATTAGAATTAATATAAAATTATAGGACTTTGGTTTCAAAAATTTAATTTTACAATTTTTTTGGAGAACCGTAGTCATTAATTTTTTAAAATTAATAATTAAAATACTATTTTTATAATGAGCTTATTTTAAGAATTATATTCGATCTCCACTACTGATTTAACAAGGTCAATAACTTAATGGGGCTTCAAGACGCTTTGATTCATCCCCCCTACGAAAGGTGTTCATTAGTTATTTTGACATGGTTAGATTTTGAAAGATAGATAATTATAGGTCAAATTCTACTAGACTCACTCCTACGGTGACTACTAGGACTAAATCTATTGATTATCGAAACTGTGGGTCTAGCTCATAAAATAAGAGTTTTTGTTTTCTTATTTTGATCGAATAGTAGGTTGTTAATAAGGGTTTTTGTTGACGTGGTTATTCGCCAACAGTGAATTAAGAAAATAACAAGGTTGATTAGTGCTTGATAATAAACCGAAATAAGAAATTAACTCTCAAAGACACAGATCTTTTTACGTGGTTCAGTGGTTAAAATCCACCTAGTCCACGAGTCTATATTATTATTGTTTTCCTCTCTCTCTATTTTGGCATAGTTTCGATATTACATAATCATCGTCCCCTTCCCTATCCAATATTATCAGTATTTATAGGGAAATTCCTTCGACAGGTTTGGGTAACCACGTGAGTCAATCACAGATTTACATATTTATTACATTTAATATAAAATATTCCCATTTATACTAGGATATGATCTGATCACAATAAATGGTCTCCTAATATATGGGACATTAAATATTACAGGCTGGCCATAAATGATCATATAAAAATACCTGAGTCTTTGGGGATTCGTGGGTACACAATATATTTGAGTTACCAAAGGATGGATATATCTCCGAGCTCATACTATGGAGGCCGTATGAATATCATGAGCTCATGCTTCGCAACCTATGCATCACTAGCTCGCATAATCACTGTGAAAACTGAGATGTCCACGTGGATAGTAAATGGATTCCTTGGTTATTTCCCCCACATATTTATTTCCCAGTTGTACCCGAGCTGAGTGAAGGACTCATGCTGAAATTAGGGTACACATTTGCCCCCCAAGTCCCTGCTCGTGGTTCATGACATCACCTTCTGACCTACACAGCAGGGACTTTTAGACTAATGCTGCATTAAACCATGCCTATCAACTACTCAAGTACTAGACACGTGGTACATCACAATTAGCGTATGTTGAGGTTTCAAGGCTTACAATAATTGTCTTGTCACATTTTTGCCGCCGTTCTGTCTTTTGAAACATAGCCCTTGGATTTTGTACTAACCAAATCAAATGGGTCAAATTAATTTATGTTGTTTACGTATAAAATGGGGTAGGCAATTTCTACGGTTCACCACCTTTTATTCGAAAGCTTTCTACATTTTCAAACCCTTCTTCTTTCTTAGAAAAACCCAAAAACCATCTGTTGCAAAAACCCTTAGAAACCTAGTTAGTCAAGAGTCTTCCAGGAACTCTCCCCTATAAAGTCTACTTCTTTTATCGAAGAACACACTGTAAGTCTTTTGGTTTTGAAGAAACTTTTCTTTTACTGATTTCTGTGTTTTTTTTTTATATCATGCTCATCCGCACTTCTCCGTAGTCGAAATTAAGTTGTTCTCTAAATGTTTTTGGCACATAAGCTTCGACTTAGGTTTACTGAGTAGGTCTTAAAATATCTCTAGAACTATGATATTCATAAAACTGGGTATTTCTAGGTAAATCTACGTAATTTATGGAGTTTTTAGAAATACCCATTCAGGATATAGAAGATGAAAAGTTTTTAGGGTTCGAAACCAGGTTGCTCAGGGGACACGATTCTTGGGTGGTTTTGCTCTAGACCGCCCCCAAGGAGAGTAGTGGCCTGATTTTCTAACACACGGATCCCTAAACATCAAGGATCTGTTAGGAAACCGAGGCGTGTAGCGTAGGGTAGCGCATGGCATCACGCAATGGGCTGAGACTAACTCAGCTTGTATATCAGAGACAACATTCCCCTACGTATTTCCATGCCATAACCTTTACAAAATCTTAGGTCACCTACTATGTAACTCGTCATTCTTGTTCGTTAGGCAATCTGATGGCTCCCAAGAAGAAGGCACCAAAGAAGAATGCACTCGGATCATCTGCTCAACAAACGAACAAAGGGAAAGAGATCGCCTCAGAATCTCCCCTTCCTTACTTCGGCTCAGTGGTGGAGAGGGAAGTTGTCGTTGACCCCAACGCTTTCTTCGAGGCAGAGACAATCACTTCCAAGATTATGACCCAATGAAGGGTCAACAAAATTATGTTGAGCCATAACATTGAGGTCGGGACCGGAGTCCTTATTGCCCAACCTCCGTTTGAAGGGGAACGGAGTTGTTCCCCTCTCCAGGACGACTTTGTGGCCTGGAGTGATGAACATTTGAAGGTGGGGGCCTTCCTTCCCTTGGACAAGTATTTTGCTGACTTCCTAAATTATGTGAAGTTGTCACCTTTTTAGCTCCCCTCAAATTCTTACAGGCTTTTGGCGGGGTTGAAATACTTATTTTTGAAGCATGAGCGGGAGGTCCCCACTCCGACATATATACTATATTTTTTCTGCCTCAAAGCTAGCCTGGAACAAAAGGGGTGGGGTGACGGATTCTGCTACCTCACAAGATTCCCAAACTCTGCCTCGATCATTAAGCTCCCAAGCCACCCCAACGACTACAAAGATTAGTTCTTTATGTCGAACGGGTTCCAAAACTGTGAGCACCGATACTTCAACCGTCCTCGTAAGTTTTTCTTTCTCTGATCTCAGCTCTTAAAATTTTTCTCTTTTCAAGACATTTTCCTTGTGCATGTGCTAATTGAGTTTATTTTTTTGTGCAGCCATATTTGCAAGGACGGGGAAGTCAGTGACCCTCGGGGGTCAGTATGAAACATTGTCTGGGCTCCCACCCAGCAAGAAGGATTACCGTCAGCTCGTGAATGATATCATGATGCTGACATGTAATTTGATTAGCTTAGGCCAAACGTTGGCCTTAAGGAGGACCCGGGCTACTCTCCCAGTAATCCATGAGCTCCCGCCCTCTCAAGAAGTCGACTCACCGGCCACCGAAGGTGAGGAGCAGGAAGAGGACGAGGTGCCTCTTGTGCGAAAGAGACAGGTTCCCCAGGCTGATCTGGAACCCAATTTAGAATGAGCTGCGTCGGGGGCAGCAACCAGCCCCTCTGGCCAAGGTAACCCATACCCCTATAGGGCATTAGATAGGGTTGTTGCCGATTTTAGGTTAGTTAGATTTAACCCCAATCAGCTCGTCCACCGTCACCCTAACAATCCAGATCGTAATGTCGCCCTGCTCTAGTGTATGGACCACTTAGTGTTGCGTCATGACAACAGCTACCCTAAGGGCACCATTGTTGTAGATAACACCTTAAATTTTAGGTCTGTCATCTTTGAGGAGTATGGGACCAATCGAAGGAGTTGGCCTTCCCTACTCCAGGGTGCCATTGCCTCAGGATTTAGGCAGTATGTAGACGAGTCTAGCCCTGAGGTAGAACCTGAGCCCGAACCTCCTAGGGTTCAAGAAATATTAGACTTAGATTCTCCTTCTCCTCCAGTAGTCCCAAGGCCGGAGGTCGTGATAATAGACTCCTCCCCCAGCCCGGAGGGTAGGATCTTGATTTATTTTCTTTGTATATGTTTTTTACTTTACTTGGAACAACCCGGAGCTCCTGTCCTCCGTACGACTTTCCAGGGCGGGAAATCCGGCTCGGGCCTTATCGTTAAGAGGCCCCGATTTACAAAGAAGGCTCCCCTAGCAGGGGGAAATGTCTCAAAATCCCCTGCTAAGGGGAAATCCACGAGCTCGACAGCTCCGGTGTCTTCCATTACCCAGAAGAGGATTCCTCCTCCACCTCTACCTCAGTTCGCGCCTTCTCGGGATCAGGTATTACAAGCTAATCCCCTAGCTCCTCCTGCCCCAGCTACTACTGTTCGCATACCAGTTGATCCTCGGGATCTGGAGAAAATCCCCGAAGCCTTTTAGGGAATCCTCTATGAGACGGCAAGCCACATAGTGGGGCACACTTACAGAGCCAGCTCAAGGGACTTGAGGACGATCGAGGAGCGGAGCCCGGAGAACGTCCTGGAGTCAACCTTAGGGATGACCCTCACAGTAAGTTATCATTCCTTGGGGAAATTTTTCACTTTATCTTGTCAAAGGATACATCTAACTTGCCTTGTTATTTTGCAGTCTGCCCTGGCTCAACACTGTAGCATAGCATGGGCTAGGGCCAGAAACGATGAGCTCCAGGGTGAGATCAATGCCGCCAATACTGCCTTGACCGCTGCTCAAGAAGGCGAGCAGGCTACCAAAGCTGCCTTTGTGGCTACTCAAAAGAGCGAGTACGATGCCAAGTTCTCCCTCGCCTCGTCTCAGGAAAGCGAGTAGGCTGCAAAAGTTTCCTTGGCTGCTCTTCAGGCCCAAACTGTTCAGCTCCAAGCTGAGGCTGCAGTCAAAGAAGAAAAGGCAGCCTCACTGTCCTCCATGGAAGATATGTTGTACTATTGCTGGGCTTTTAACCAAGATGGCAATTTTTCCTTCATGGCTCCCACAATGTGCGAACTGTACCTTGAGAAATTCAAGGCTCAGATCCTGTTAGAGCTGTCAGAAATGGGGAATGCTTCTACAGCGGGTGAGTAAGAAGGAAGGCGAGGAGGTCACGTCCTCAGAGCATCCTAGAGAGGCTCCATGACAGTCTTTTTTATTTTTTATATTTGTTTGTAAAAAAATTCCCTTGGGCTTAGTTCGAGGTTTTTCTCCTCGGGAAAAATTTAATTTCAATTTATATATC
The DNA here is from genome assembly GCF_963169125.1 of Humulus lupulus. Classification (NCBI taxonomy): domain Eukaryota; kingdom Viridiplantae; phylum Streptophyta; class Magnoliopsida; order Rosales; family Cannabaceae; genus Humulus; species Humulus lupulus. Next base: position 51,342,452 of record NC_084801.1, on the reverse strand, counting down.
TGACTTTTAATCTATTTTTCTTTCCTTGATTATCTCTCATGTTTATGACTTCTTAGACTTGTACATTTGAGATTTTAGGAATCGGTCTTTAGATTGGGATAGATATTTTAAGCTCAGTTATATCCAAACTTAATGTGTTGATTTATATCATACTTGTTAAGAATCAGGCCTTAGACCCGTTTATATCCGGGATTTTAAATATTTTAAACTGAGTTGGTGTTAGGTTTATTGCCAACTCGAGTTTTTTTTTTCTTAAAAAACCCTTGGTTTTAACAATTTTCAACAACTTTCAAAGTTTTGTACCTAGTTCTTCCAGGGTTTTAAATGATCAAAACTGAGTTTATGCTAGGTCTATTGACATCTCGAGCTCTTAAAAAAGCCATCGAATATCCAATTTTCCTAAATGCTAAGTTTTAGGACCTGGTTGTATCCAGGGTTTTAAATGATTTAAACTTAGTTCGTGCTAGGTTTATTGAAATCTCAAGCTCTTAAAAAGTTGTCGAATAATCAATTTTCCAAGCTTCTAAGTTTCTGACCTGGTTGTATCCAGGATAGTTTTGTACCTGGTTGTATTCAGGATTTTAATTAATTTAAACTCATCAGACAACCTTATTGTGTAACACCTCGGGTTATATGCCCCCCTAGTAACCAAAATGTAGAGACTTTCTTGGTTGCTTTTACAAACATCAATACACGAGCTAATAAGGAAAAATTATTTAAAACCACTTTAACAAGAAAAATTACAAAATAATCCCCTATATTTAATTAAATGGCTTTTATAATTAAGCATTACATGGATGATTGTACTACTGATAATACTTTTTTAGGTGCATGTTGTTCCAGGTCTGTGGGACTGTTTCTCCACTACGCCGAGCTAACTTGAAATTTCCTTCATGCAAAACTTTCACGATCTGATATGGTCCTTCCCAATTCGGGCCTAAAACGCCGTCCTTGGGATCCTTGCTTGCCAAAAAGACCCTTCGGAGAACCAGGTCACCCAATCCAAAACTACGTCTCTTGACCTTAGAATTAAAGTAACGAGTGATTTTCTGTTGACAATGGGCAAGCTGTAACTGGGAATCCTCTCATTTCTCATCAATCAGGTCGAGTGTTGCATTAAGTAATTCATCATTCCATTCCTAGCTGAATGTCTTTTTCCTATGAGTAGCCACCCTAGCTTCGACTGGAAGGATGACCTCACTTCCAAAAGTTAACGAGAAAGGAGTGTGTCCTATGGAGGTCCTGTGGGAAGTTCGGTATGCCCAAAATACTTGCGGGAACTGCTTAGGCCAGACTCCTTTGGCCTCATCTAACCTTTTTTTAAGGCCCGCCTTTAGGGTCTTATTCACAACCATGACTTGCCCATTGGCCTGTGGATATGCTACCGAGGAGAAACTCTTAATAACGACGTATTTTTTTGCAGAAGTTAGTGAAGAGATCACTCTCGAACTAGGTCCCATTATCTGACACGATCTTTTTAGGAAGTCCAAACCGACATACAATATTTTTCACCACAAAGTCCAGGAAACTCTTTGAAGTGATGGTTGCCAAAGGCTCGGCCTCTACCCACTTCATGAAATAGTCAATTGCCACCACCGCGTAACCAACTCCTCCCTTTCCCATAGGTAAGGCTCCTATTAGGTCAATTCCCCTGCCTGCAAATGGTCATGGGGATGAGATCATCGTTAGCTCGACCGGAGAAGATCGAGCATCTATGGCGAAGCGTTGGCATTTGTCGCACTTCTGGACATATGAGATGGAATCTTTCGTTAAAGTGGGCCAAAAATAGCCCTGCCTCAGTATTTTCAGTGCTAGGTTTTGCCCTCCAGCATGATCTCCACAAAAGCCTTCATGCACTTCTTGCATAATGGTTTTAGCCTCTTCAGGTAGAACACACCGTAGGAGGGGCAATGAATGACCATGTCGGTATAATGTCCCATCCACTATCACATACCTTGGGGCTTGATAGAGTAACTTTCTTGCATCCTTTCTCTCCTTAGGAAGCCTTCCCGTTGTGAGGTATTCAATTATGGGGGTCATCCAGGTCAATCTTGTGTCGATCATCTCGACCTCTACCATTTTTTTTTGCCACGCTTGAATTCTTCAAGAACTCTACTAACACTACATTCAAGGTCTCTGCTTCCCTGGTAGTGGCAAGTCTTGCCAAGGAATCTGCATTGGAATTTTTCTCGCGAGGTATTTATTCGACTGTACTATACTCAAATTCGAATAGCTCTCCCTTCAATTTAGATAGGTAAGCTACCATCCTGTTGCCTCAATCTTGATACTCTCCCAACACCTGATTAACCACGAGCTGAGAATCACTTTAACATTGGACGACCTTCGCTTTGATCTCCTTCGTCACTCTCAATCCAGCTAACAAGGCCTCATATTCGACTTAGTTGTTAGATGCTTCGAATCAGAATCTCAGAGTTGTATGGAATTGATGCCCTTTTGGGGAGATTAATATGATCCCAGCTCCTGATCCATTCTCGTTCGATTATCCATCTACGAATATTTTCCACAACTCCTGCACCGGTTCCTTCCAAAGCTCCTCTTGGAATCTGGTGCATTCAGCCACAAAATCAGCAAGGGCTTGACTTTTTAATGAAGTTCATGGTACGTACAGTATCTCAAACAAGCTAAGTTCAATCACCCATTTTAAAAGAAGTCTTGATGTTTCAGGTTTTTGCAGTACCTGCCTTAAAGGTTGGTCGGTCATGACGTGGATTGAATGGGACTGGAAATATGGTCTGAGTTTCCTGGAAGGCAATATTAGATATAATGCCATCTTTTCTATCAGTGGATACCGTGATTAGCTCAATGAATGCACCAAACTGTTGACGCGGTTTTCTTCTGTCACAACAAAATAAAGGAACATAGGTTCTCCACACATAGGCTTAGACAATACTAGGGGCTCGACTAAGTGCATTTTTAGGTCGAGGAATGCCTGCTCGCACTCCTCAATCCATTCAAATTTCTATTTTCCTCTGAGCAAGTTGTAGAATGGCAAGCACTTGTTAGTAGATTTTGAAATAAAATGGTTCAAGGGGGCCACCTTTCCAGTCAGACTTTGGACTTCTTTACGTGACCTAGGTGAGGGCATTTCTAACAATGATCTGATTTTATCAGGGTTCGCCTCTATCCCCCTTGTATTGACTATGAATCCAAGAAATTTTCCCGATGCCACTCTGAAAGTACACTTCTGAGCATTCAGTCTCATATTATACCTCCTCAAGATCTCAAAACATTCATTCAGATCGGTTACATGGTTATCGACAGTCTTGGATTTGACTAGCATATTGTCGGCATACACTTCCATATTTTTTCTGATCTGACCAATAAACATTTTGTTGACTAACCGTTGGCAGGTAACTCCGGTATTTTTCAGCCCGAAGGGCATAACTTTATAACAATATACATAAGTTGGAGTCATGAAGCTAGTATGCTCTTGGTCCGCAGGATTCATCGCGATCTGATTATATCCAGAATATGCATCCATGAAGGACATGAGCTCATGTCCCGCGGTGGCATCTACCAACTGATCAATCCCGGTAGTGGAAAGCAACTTTAGGACAAGCTTTGTTCAGGTTGGAGAAATCGATGCAGGTCCTCCACTTTCCGTTTGGCTTCGGGACTAGTACAGGATTCTTGACCCAGATCGGGTATTTTGCCTCATGAATAAACCCACACTTTAATAGCCGAGCTACTTCATCCTCCAGTGCTTCAGCTCGGACTGTTCCCAAACGTCTCTGTTTTGGGGATTTTGCAGGCATGCTTTTGTCCAAGTTTAGAGTGTGCATGATCACACTCAGGCTTATTCCCACCATTTCTTCATGCGACCAAGCGAAAACATCTAGATTCCCTTGTAAAAATTGAACCAACTCCTTTTTCCTTTCATCATCAAGATTTTTCCCAATCTTTATGACATCTTGAAGCGTCTTTGGGATCTATGTTTAATTCCTCGAGCTCCTCAATAGCTTGGAGCTCTGATCTGTCCTCGCCCACTCGTGGGTCGATATCATCACTTGGGGCGACATCATTATCCTTTTGTTCCGCAAGAAACTTCCACTTCGTGGGACTCCTTACCTGCGTCACTTATGGTCATTGCTTGCTGCTCGGGTTGTGATTTTCCCTTCATAGAAATGCTATAGCATTCCCTGGCAGCGAGCTGATCACCTCTAACAGTGCATATTCCCGTAGATGAGGGGAATTTGACTGCTAGGTGGCGAATAGAGGCTATGGCTTCAAATTCCATCAATGTAGGTCGGCCCGGAATCGCATTGTACGCGGTTGGACAATTGATGACCATGAACTCAAGCAGCTTGGAGACAGTTCGTGGACCTTCAGCCAACGTTACCACTAATTCGATTGTTTCGATGGCAGCCGATCCTTCACCAGAAAACCCATATAGAATCATTAAGGTTGCCTTTAGCTTGGTTACAGACAATCCCATTTTTTCTACGGTGGACCTAAAAAGTAGATTCACAGAACTCCCGTTGTCTACTAGTATCCTCCAAACTTCTGATTGGCGAGCTGAACAATTACGACCAAAGGATCGTTATGTGGGAACTAGACATGACTGGCATCTTCCTCTGTAAAAATGATTGGTTGCTTCTCCAATCGTTGCTGCTTTGATAACCATTGTTCTGGGATGAACTCCATTTTGTTATGGGACTTCAGTTCGTTAATGTACCTCTTCTGGGCACCTCTACTCATGCCTGCCAGATGAGGTCCTCCTAAAATGGTGGCTATATCTCCTCCTGTTATCAGAGGAGGATTGTCCTGATATACTTGAGCTCTAGCTTGATTCGTTGGAGCTTCATGAGCTGACGGAGGGTTTTGTCCGATGGGCTTACTGGGAATCGCTTGATTCTGGGTGTATTGGGCCAAAGGTTCTACCCTGATGAGAGTCTCGATCTCATCCTTCACTTGTCTACAGTCATCAGTATTAGGACCGATATCATTGTAGAATCAACAAAACTTCGAAGGATCTTTCTTCTCTCTTTGGTTTTTTAACGGTTCTAGCTTCTTCCATGGAAGGCGAGTAGAATTAGCTAACCAGATGCGCTCTCTTGTATCTGTGAGATCGATATATGTTGCGTAGACCAGTTTAAATTTCTCCGCGGACTTGTTTTTCTTTATTTCGCTTTGGTAGCCCTCGTCATTTCTCTTCCTCTTATTATTTCCCCTTGGTTATTCTGGGCAATGGTTTGAGCCATAGCTGCAACATCCGTTACCGCTCTAACAGGCTGGACTGGGACTTGGCTGGTTCCTGCGACAGAAGCTCGCGCCTCTTCCAGGTTAACCCATATTTGAGCTCGTGTCAAGAACTCGTCCACAGTATTAACTCCTTTCCTCTGTAACTCTTGCACAGGTCGTCTCCAACAAGAATTCCCATCCTCATTACCATGAGCTTGGAGCTTTCATAGGCATCTCTAGCTCGAGCAGGGACATTGGCAAACCTACTTAGATACGCTTTCAATGGTTCACCAAGCTGCTGCTTTACATTAGCTAATGAGCCAGTCTTAATTCGAGCTACCTGGGAAGACCTGAATGCTCTCCTAAAATCAGTGGAAAAACTCTTCCACAAGCTGATTGAATGCCTCTTGTATTGTTTGAACCACTACCTGCCTAGACCAATCAGAGTCGAGGGGAATATAAGGCATCTTAGATCGGGTCCGACGTTGTGGGCCATCATTATGGTGTTGAACATCCCCAGGTGATCAGAGGGATCCCCATCTCCGTCAAATTTGGACAAATGTGACATCCTGAAACCCACTGGATATGCGGCCACCGCAATATTCAGGGCGAAAAGCTCGAGCTCATCCTCTGAGTCACACTCATCTTTCTCTTTCTCCGATAGAAGTTTCTTCATTAGCTCCTCCATCTGGGCCAGCCTTTTGAGGGTTTGGTCCTTGGTCCCTAGGTTATGCTGGGGTTGTTCAACAGCTCCCATCCTATCATACGTGTTTGGTGGGTTGTTGTCCCTCCAAGTTCGAACTTGGTTTTGTGGGACATTCCTATTATCACGTACTTCGGAAGGACCTCCCTCTTGATGAGTGTAACTGACTCCTTCATCCCGAGATGAATTTCTTCTCTGCGAATTTAGGCGATTACGTAGATCAGGCTGTGGATTATACCGTGGGCTTTGAGCTGAACTCAGATGGTTCCTTAGATCGCCCTTGGACCTACCGGACCTACCACTTCGATGATTTTCCGTTAAATACTTCCATTTGTGAAGCTCACAGCCCGCGGTTGAGGCCGAGGATTTGGATTTTTGGCATGTGTCCGTGGGACATAGGTATGGGCAGACGGAGGAGGATTTCTTCTACTGTCTCCATAAGCAGGAATGTCCCGTGTAGGATGAGGTGGTTTCGGATGTCTTATGGTGACGGGGGATGCCTAACTGGCGAGGCAATGCTTGTCCCATCAGGGTGAACTAAATTAGCCCGCCTCTGTTCTGTCCCATCATTTTCAGCTCTCTGCGCCTGACGATCCGACCATGACGCAGAAGGGTTGGCTGGAATATTTTGTCTCTGTGAACCTACTCCAACCTCTCCTCGTGGGTTTCCATGGGTATTTCCAGGCACGTGTGACGGAGGTATCGAAATTGGGGTCGCAGTTCTTACCGATCGACTGACATGCCGATGACCCCTAAGAGGGCCACTAGGTTGAGAATTTTTGCTATCTCGCGCTGTAGGCACAGAACTTGGGTGGCAGTTCTGACTGGCCGACTTGGTTTGTATTGGTTATTCCTGTGGGACTTATGAGATCCACTTTGCCTCTTTCCAACATTAAGGTCGGTTGCAAGAGGGGGTAACCGAGTCAAAACCTCCTCAATTTGCCTGTTTGCCTTAGCAAGATGGCTTCTTAACTGCACATTTTCCAATTCAACTGCAGTTCGGTAGTCTGGGTTTGGATTCGGTGGCAATAGCCGAACTCCCAGTATCGCCGTGGCCCACTGGTTGATTTCCCAGACATTGCTGAACTTCAGGACCATGCTCATTTGAAACAGTGGTATGAGGGGCCTCCTGCCCACCAAGCTGTTCTATCTCATTATTATGCATTGAGCGAGTGTCCACCATGATGAGATTTGACTAGGATTTTTAAGAAAGCACTAATCTTACCTCTCAATGAAAGCACCAAACTGTTGACGCGATTTTTCACCAACAGTGAATTAAAAAAATAACAAGGTATATTAGTGTTTGATAATAAACCGAAATAAGAAATTAACTCTCAAAGACACAAATCTTTTTACGTGGTTCAGTGGTTAAAATCCACCTAGTCCACGAGTCTATATTATTACTGTTTTCCTTCTCTATTTTGGCAGAGTTTCGGTATTACAAAATCATCGTCCCCTTCCCTGACCTATATTCTCAGTATTTATAGAGAAATTTCTTGGACAGGTTTGGGTAACCGCATGAGTCAATCACGGATTTACATTCTTATTACATTTAATATAAAATATTCTCAATTATACTTGGATATGATATGATCATGAAATAAATGGTCTCCTAATATCTGAGACAAATATTACAAGCTGGCCATAAATGATTGTATAAAAATACCCGAGTCTTTGGGGATTCGTGTGTACGCAGTATATTTGAGTTACCACAAGATGGATATATCTCCAAGCTCGTACTATGGAGGTCGTATGGATATCACGAGTTCGTGCTTCGCAACCTATGCAGCACTAGCTCGCATAATCACCGTGAAAACTGAGTTGTCCACGTGGATAATAAATGGATTCCTTGGTTATTTCCCCCACATATTTATTTTCCAGCTATACTCGAGCTAAGTGAAGGACTCGTGCTGAAATTAGGGTACACAGTGTCCATTATTAAATGAGTTTACAACTATGTTTAACTAATGATATTTTTTTACTCTCCCCAACCGGGACAACGATATCATAGAATACTTAAGAACCTAAAGAAATAGAGATATGATTATTTTGGTTTTTTTTTCATATCTTACATATTTATGGTATATGTTGTGCTATTTCTTGAAATTAGAGTGAATAGAAGTTTTATTGAGCAAATGTGATTGATTTCTATTTTATTGATAATATGTAGTTTTAAGTTGTAGTGCACCAATTTTTTTTTAGTTATTAAAATTGTTGTGTTTTATTTTATTTAAGTGTTAAGTGTGGTGAATTTTTTTATTTAAATGTTGTTTGTTTTTATTTAATTCTTGTTTGTTTTATTTAATTATTTGTTATTTTATTTAATTGTTAGAATTGTTGTGAAATTATTTGTTAAATGATATTTATTTATTTTTATTTTAAAAATGTGATTATGTGAGATTTGGTTGAATGCACCAAGGTGCATGGTAGATAGGGGTGTACCCTGGTTCTTTAGTGTGTGCTAGTGCATGGTAGCATGGTACACATGTTTAGATTTTCTACACACTTTATACTTCCTTATTTTAAATTTTATTTGAATTAATTTGTAGAAAAATAAAATAAAATAAAAGGAAGAGGAAACCATGGTGGACGTGTGGCTTAGAGTGGGAAAGGAAAATAAGTTTTTTTATTTATTTATTTCATTATTCAAGTAAATTAAATTGGAGGATAATGGCTATTTTAGGAAAGAGAGTGATCATCTTTATCTCCTATCAATTGTGATAAAAAGAAACAAATAATGAAATTAAAAGAAAATAAATAAGAAATAGGAAACTTACCTTTTCTCATGAGTGGACCATTATGGATAAAATTAGGTTAAATGGGGAATGAGGTGAAGAGGAGAGCCATTTTTCTTTGTGGTTGCCGTGTGTTGAAGAAAGGAAGAGAGAGAGAGAGAGAGCGGCGAGCTAGAGAGAGAAAGGGGAAGGGGTTGTCATTTACTAGAGAGAAGGAGGAAAGAAAGAAGAAGAAGGAGAAGAGAAACCAAGTCTAGAGTATGTTTTCCTTGTGAATTTATTTGTCTAATCTCTTCTCTTGATTATATGATATTGACTTTGTGTTTATTGTTGTGTGTGGTTGGATCTTTCTTCTTCTCATGGTGGATTTCATAAAAAAAAAACGCTAGGCTTGAACAAGGGGTGGTAAAGTTTGGGTGTTGATCAATTTGTGTTCTTGATTATACAATCAAGAGAGGTATCAAAACCCTGATGTTATGATGTTCATGGATTGATGGAATATTTTTCTTATATTTTGATGCATGGGAAAATAGACCTAGGCGTGGGCTTGGGTTTATGTTGTTTTGGTTTGATTCTTATGGTTGTGTATTAAAATATGTGTAGTGAGATGATTATTGAAATATGGTGATTATGATTTGTTGTTCAAAGCTTTTCTATGGTTAAATGATAGGTATGTTTTGGCTTAAAGAATTTATGTAAAATTGTACAAGGGTTTAAAATTGTGATCTATGAAAAGTGATGATGAGTATTTAAAATAACATGAAAAGAATGAGTTATTTTGACTAAGTGTGTTTCGGCCTAGGGTAATGCTCAAAGTATGATGGTTATTTTTTTTATTGTTATGTTTAATGTCAATTTAATCTTAGAAATCATGATAGGTTGTGGCAAGATCTTGTATGAAGTTATGATAGTTTTGTTCTTTCGAATAATTGCATGGTAATAATATATTGAGAATATATTTAACACAAGATCAAGGGTGGTTATTTGTTCATGACTTGTGAATAAGTTTCAAGGTGATTGATGAATTATTGTATGCTCATGGTATGATTAAAATGGTTAAAGAGGTTAGAAGCATGCTAGGGTTTGTGTTGGAATATTGTACATTAATAAGCATGAATTTTGCGAATATAATGAAAATAATGAATTTTATGATTTAATGTGCTTGCTGTTTTTTGTGCAAAAATGGTGTTGTTTATGGTGAGAATAATGTTTTGAGTGCTTAAATAAATTTTGCAAGTGTTTTGATGTTTTGAGGAATTTAATGGGAAATTTAATTATGCCTTGAAATGATATTTTGTGTAAATAATTACCTACAGATTTTTTTTTATATATATTTTTTAGAAAATATGAGTTTTTAAAAATAAGGATGGTGATTTTAATGATAAATTTGATTGCTGGAATTTTTGTTTAAAAATGTAAAGTGTATTTCAATAAAATGAATTTGATTAGTATTTTGAAATAAATTAATATCCTAAACTATGGTAAAATTTAAAAGTGGTATTTTTTTTATATGATATGAGTGATTATTTTACAAGTTATGATTTTCTTTAATTGGATTAAGAAAAATGTTGAATTTAATTCACTTGTGATTTTTAAATGATGGCTGAAATTTTAGTTTAATAAGTTTAAAATAATTATTTAATTTTTTACATATGAATTTATGTTACACAAAATTAAGTATTAAAATCATTCAAGCAAAATATATTTTTCCCACACTTAAAATTATTATTTTTCTCACATCAATTATGTAATTCTATTAACTTAAATTAAATTGTTATTTTCTAAGGAGACATGACAATCATAGGTATTTTCTTTTTTAAAATAATTTCCAAGCCTTTGCTTTTCTTTGTAATTTAAACATAATAAATGGGTGTTTTATATATTTTAATGGCTAAATAAAATTGTTTTTATGAAATAAAAAGAATGTCTTGGGAGATTTAATCAACCTAGTAATTTTAAGAAGATAAACAATGGTAAACAAAACATGCTACAAGTCTATTATTTTTAAAATGATAGAAGTAAGATGCATGAAATTATCGTTTTAAACGCCACATTTACGCAACGTTCCCACGTATGTATGTTATATGCAAATTCACTTTTACGTCCAAAATTATGTCTATTATGCAACCATGTAGTTTTTATAGAAAGATCATGCATGCAGTATAGGTAGAATGATCATTACTCTTTTATGACCTTATGTGTAATTAAGCATATTTGTATGTTGTGTGCAACTCCTACCATGTGTGTGTGGCCCATGCACACATGAGTTATATGAGAGGGGAAAATAGTAACTATGTGAAGCTAAGGAAAGTCGTTTTGATTATGGTATAGGCTCGTTGAGAAGTTGTGGTTTTACTTAGCTCGGACCTGAGGTAAGGAAGTTAGATAGAATTGATGATTATTATACTATGAATGGTAAGACTGTTGTGTAAATGAAAATGTTATGAATTATGAATGCTATTATGTGATGATATGTTGGCTTGTATGATATGAATGGATGTTAGCGTGATGAACGCGATACATCAAAATGGGTTGCTAAGTATATGAAGACGTAGCCCGAGTTACTAAGGATAAGAAGACGTAATTCCAAGGGCGGACGCGCCGAGGTTATTCAAGAACCAGAGACTCTTGTTTACCTCAAAGGGTGGCATGGACAAGTTAGCGGGTCATGTTCACAAGGAATTGTTTATGATTATGTTATGATGTTTGGTGATGTTTATGATTTTGTTATGATGTTATGATGTTTATGATATGATGGTGACATTATGTTGACGTGAATATGTTTATGTTTATGATATTGATGCCATTTTTATGATGATGTTATGATGTATAAAAATGGGTGAATATGTTGTGTTTTACTTGTTTGTTGCTTGTACTTCCTTACTGGGCTTTTAGCTCACCCCCTTACTTTCCCTTTCAGGTAGCAAATAGGTCGTGGTGATGTGGGGAGTTCTATCGTCGTGGTGTGTGTGGCGTGGGGGCATCCTATGGACGAAAAACGATAAATTAAAACGCCATTTTTCTTTTAATAATGTTATGTTTTATGGGACTTTTTAAACTTATCAGTAGGACTTAAACTATTTATTGTTTTAAAACATTGCATGAAAACTAATATTTTCTTTTTAAAACTATTGGGCCCAACTTGCATGTTTTTAGCAAGACCCCACTGGGATTTTATATTAAGTGGCTTTTCTCTCATAAACCTATGATTATGTGAATGTTTTACAAAGCATTAGACTAGGCCGTTTTACATAAGTATGGTTGTGTCGACTCCCATCCTTTCTCAACTTTCGATGGAGAAACTCACTGGAGAAATCTTCCTTAAATGGAAGCAGACTATCAACATAGTGTTGATTAATAACAACTCCAAGTTCGTCATGACTAAGGAATCCCAGAAGTTCCAGCTGAAGGATCTACCAAGTCTATAAGAGACTAATATGAGCATTGGTAGACGACTAATAACAAGGCACGGTACTACATGTTGACTAGTATGGACGACACTCTCAAGACAAAGATGGTGAATGTCGAGACGACCTACAGAATCATGGATCAACTCCAAGACACGTTCGGTGCAAAGTCTGTGCAAACTTGTTTTGAGGCCCACCAAGAAATATGCTAATGCTCGGATGGCACCGCCTCAGCACATTCGTGATCACCTGATCAAGACGACCAACTATTTTCAGGAAGCTAAAATGCATGGAGCAATTATAGATGAGGAAACTCAAGTCGGCTTAATCCTCAACAGTTTCTCTCCAGCTTTCCTACTGTTCACCACAAACTATGTGATGAATAAACTCAACTATGGTCTGACGCAGCACATGAACGAGCTTCATAATTTTGAGTATATCATGAGTGGACCAAGTAAGGGAGGAGAAAAGAAGACAACTATTGTTACTACTGATCCAGCTAAAGCCGAAGTAAACCAAGCTTCGTATTCGAAAGCTAGAAACAAGAGGAAAGATGGACAAAACAACAATCCCAAGCCTGCAAAGGCAGCAAAGATGAGTGCACAACCAAGTGCATAGGCACCTAAGGGGAAGAACAAGAAAAACTAGAAAGGTAAAAGTAAGTGTTTTCACTGCATAGAGAAAAGGCATTGGAAACAGGATTACCTCAAGTTTCTATTAGCTAAAAACAAAGGTAATGATTATAGTTCATATATCTTAGAAACATGTGTTTTAGAGAATGATAAATATGTTTGGATTATTGATTCTGGATCTACTAACCATGTTTGTAACTCTTTACAGCTTCTTGAATCATGGAAGGAAGTGGATGAAGGTGACTTAAAGCTTAGAGTTGGGAACAGAGCATTCGTTACGGTCCAAGCTAGAGGAAGAACTCGCTTCAAGTTCGGAAATACATATTTAATTTTAAAAGATGTATTTTTTATTCCGGATTTTAGTAGAAATTTAATTTCACTTTCCATGTTGCAATTAGAACAATTTGTTATGACTTTCACAAGTTTTAATATATCCATTTCTTTCAATGGATCACAATTGTGTATTGCATGTTTGGAAAATGGGATTTATATTCTGCAACCTAATGAACCCCTAGCTCTTAACAATTATTTATCCAAAGTAACTGAACCTAGGACCAATAAACGTCGAAAGACCAATAACGATAACATGACATATTTATGGCACTTGAGACTAGGTCACATTGGCTATGATAGAATTCAAATCCTTACAAAGGCTGAGCCTTTAAGGGAACTCACCTTAGGTGAATTACCTATCTATGAATCTTGTCTAGAAGACAAACTGACCAAGCGTCCATTCTCTCCAAATGGTGATAGGGCCAAAGAACCACTTGGAATTGTTCATTCAGATGTTTGTAGACCTTTGAATGTAGAAGTCATGGGTGGTTTTGAGTATTTCGTCACTTTCATTGACGATTACTCTAGAGACTCATGTCTTTGCCTAATGTATAGGAAATCAGAAATATTTTCAAAGTTTTAGGAATTCCTAGCTATGGCTCAGAACCAATTAGGTAAAATGTTAAAGATCTTGCAATTTGATAGGGGTGGAGAATATTTGGATATGCAATTCCAAGATCATTTAACTGAACTTTGAATTTCATCACAACTTACTGCCCTGGGTACTCCGCAACAAAATGGTGTAGCAAAACGCCGGAACAGAATTTTATTGGAAATGGTTAGACGCATTCTTAGTTACTCAACTCTGCCAACTTCATTTTGGGGACATGCAATTGAACATACAAACGACATTCTAAATGTCGTACCGTCGAAATCAATCCCCAAAACACCTTTAGAATGTTGGAATGGTCATGAATCTAGCTTACGTCATTTTAGAATCTGGGGGTGTCCCGCCCACATCCTGAGGAAAAAGGAAGGAAATCTAGAACCACAAATCGAAGTTTGCATGTTTGTTGGCTATCCTAAAGGCACTCGGGGTGGACTTTTCTATATTCATTCAGAAAATAAAGTATTTACTTCTACTAATGCTACTTTTTTGGAAAATGACTATGTCAAAAACTTAAAACCGCGGAGCAAAGTAGTTTTAGAGGAGATGGTTGAAGAATTGACCGCAACCAATGTTCCCACTCTTCATGTCCAACCGATGTAAGTCAATTTTCATGAAGAAAGTATCACTGTTCCTAAGCAAGAAGTCACAGAGCCTCATTGTAATGGAAGGTTTCTAGGAACCCAGTTCACTATGGTTTGCATGGTGAAACCAATATGGTTGTTGGTGACACTGGTGACGATGATCCGTTGTCTTTCAAACAGGCAATGGCTAACCCTAAAAAGGAACTATGGCTCGAAGCCATGAAACATGAAATGGAGTCCATGTACTCAAATTCTGTCTAGGATCTTGTGGAAGCACCCACTACAACAATATTGAGTATATATTACATTAAAGTATAGCATATTTTTAAAAATGCTATTATTAATGGGGGATTAAAATTAACACGGCTGATGAATAGTGGGGATTAAAATTTTTGGCGCCATATGACTAAAATCCCAGGCGGCAAAATGAATTTATGCCAAAATTCCCTTTCTCTCAGATTTTCTCAAGCCTTTCTCTAACTCACGAAGCCCTCTCTCAGCCTTTCTCTCACTCATGAAGCCCTCTACGCCCTCACGAAGACTCACCGCCCTCAACTCATCTCTGCCTCCGCCCTCACGAAGTCTCTCCGCCCTCACCGAAGTCTCTGCCTCACGAAGACTCGCTCCAGAGTCGTGTCTCTCTACCTCTCCGTCTGGACAGTTGTTGTGTTCACCGATCGCCTCAATGACGAGGAGTCTCTTTCACTCTCTTCCGATCGTGGCTGGTATTGCTCTGCTATTAGTCAATCGTTGTTAGATTTTCTTATAAAGTTCATTTAAAAAAAAAAAAAACTGGAGCTTTCCATTTCTAAAGTGAGAGTAAAACTCATTATTTCAGGTGATCCATGTTTACCCTGTTTTTGTGGTGGATGTTCCACTAATCACCTTATCTCATTCTTCAAATTTTTTTTTTGCCCATCCCCAGATTGCACCTTTCGATATTGAGTTTTCAGTGACACACAAGGAACTTGACTTCTCTCATTTGCTGGTTAGTTCCTCTAGAGCTAAACCTTTTGCTGCTATTCTTAACTAAAAATTTCATATAATGGAAGGAAGGTCTCAATTATTGTTGAACTGTATTTCCAGGATCATTTAAGACGGCTACTTAGAGGTCAAGCCTCTCTATTTGATTGGTCTAGATCTTCTTCCCTGGCGAGGACCTTATCACCCAGAGTTTTGGAAAGTCAAATAGATGCTAAGAAGGTTTGTGATTCACTTGCAACTATTTATGCTGTTATTATTTTTTAGTGTGTAATACGTATATACATACAAGTATATAATTTTTTTTAAATTCTTAAATTTCTTTAGAACTCTGTTTAGTTCTTAGTTCAGCAAGCTCTTGAATATTTTTTTGCCGATGATATCATCTTTGATGCTTTAAGGGAAGAATAAATGATAACCTTGTGGAGATGAACAAATTACATGAGAGAAATCTATGAGATACATAGACTAGTGCATGGAAGTTTATGACAATAGAGTTGAACCATTTTGAAATGCCTGAAAGTTCAAGTGTTTACAATTTCAAGCCCCTAGTTATTCATCGAGTAGTATTGAATCTGTAAGTATATTTGGTTTAAACTGAAATTACTCAACTCAATACACCAAACAAATTCAATAGCTTCTTTTTCTTTTTCTTTTTTAATAATGAAACAGTGCCATCAAATTGTTTGGGAAAAAGAAAATCGATTAAGTTTCTTAGTCATTAATGCAAAATACCTAAGCTAGTTGTTTGAATATTGTATGGTAATATACTTTATAATTTATAAAGGCTATTATTACATATATATAAATATACATTTTATGCTTGTTGTTTAATTTTAGTGTTCTTAACATACGATTGATACAGGGCAATTTAGTACATGCCGGAGGAAGAGTTATTTGTTCAGGCGAAGGAGATTTTCAATAATACAATTACCAGAGCAAACTAAGTACGACGGTAATAAACTGATCCAAATAACCCAAAACTCTATTAAAATTTTAGTATTTTTTTTTTGAAAAAATACATGCACTGAATCATAGACCAAGATGCATTTGTGGTAAGAACAAAAAACTTGCACTAGCATGAGTCAGTCACACACAAGCTAGCTAAAGTAGTGGGAAAGAAGAAATTACAAGAATCCATACTTTTACTACACTACAAGATCAGCAACATTCCTTTATCCATGAGCAAGATAGATATTTCTAGTTGTTGATTTCTCTAAATGGGGATCTTATGTCAGAATTTGCTTCAAGTTTCTTCACTGCAATGGGACTATTCACATTCTCACTCAGATAGCTAGAGTGTTCATCCTCAGTAGAGGGCATTGTTGTCTGTAACAGATCCATTAGTTGTTTGTCTGAACTGGAGATCTCACTAATCTTGTCACTCAACCCCTCAACCAATCCCAACAAGTTTTCTCTTTCTGATGATAACTTAGTGACATCTTCAAGTAAGTTTCTTCTCTCACTCTTGAGCTCTTCAATCAAAGCATCTGACTCTTTCAGCTTTGTCTAGAATTGAAACCCCATATTCTTCATTTCCAACTCTTTTGCCTCCAATTCTGCTTCAACTTC
Organism: Humulus lupulus; assembly: GCF_963169125.1. NCBI lineage: Eukaryota > Viridiplantae > Streptophyta > Magnoliopsida > Rosales > Cannabaceae > Humulus > Humulus lupulus. The sequence goes on along the minus strand of NC_084801.1, from coordinate 51,325,696 downwards.
AACTGCTTGCCTCTTCAAAACACACATGGAGTTTTGCTGCAGTTCCAGTTTCTGCTTTACATTATGGATGTCATCCTCAAGTTCAGCAATCATAAGCTTCTTCTCTTCAATTTCTAGTGCAGCCATAATCTGGGCAGCAGTTATTTTCTCCCACGCTTTATGTGTCAGATTAATCTCTGCCTGTTTCTTGGCGAGCTCTGAAGAGAAAGAAATTAACGAGTTATTAAATTTATCTTCAAATGATCCCACAAGCTACATCAACTCATTTATTCTCTGGTTCTTCTGTTCCATAAGCTCTTTTTCATGCTCAACTGTTCTTTCTGCTACAATTCTTGAGAGCAAAACTTCCTCAAGTTCTCTTCTCAATGATTCTTGCTCTAGCCATTCAACTTCTTTCTGGAGCTGCTCTAGGATCTTATCCTTCTCTCTTATCGTTTGGAGAAAGCTTGCTTTCTCTGACTCCAAGGACATGGTTGTTTTCATCTCAGCTGAGTTAGCAGCAGCTTCTCTTGTTTTGAGATTCTGCTCTAGTAACTCCACCTGGTGCCACTACAATAAAAAAGTATTTTAGCTACTCAAAAATTGGTAGTCATTAACATATTTTTGGTAGCTAATAGACTTTTAGCTACCAAAAATTTTTAGTAGCTAGTTCGTAGCTAATACCCCGTCGCTAAAAGTTTATAGGTACCAAAATATTTGGTAGCAAATGTTCTTTATTTGCTACTAAATATTTAGTAGTAAAAGATATTGTATTTAGTAGCAAAATGATTTACTTTTATATCCACTATGTTTTTTTTGCTACCATAATTTGGTAGCAAATTACATAATTTTATTAATAAAATAAATTAAATGTTCTTTTACTAATAAAATTTGGTGGCAAAATATTTCAAAATTGGTAGCTAATAAATTATTTTCTACTAGCAAATGAAAAAATATTATTATTTGGTAATTTGTATTTTTTTTTTGGTTGGATTTTTTAAACTAATAAATTATAATTGCTCAATTATTTTAATATAAAAATAAAAATCCACGTAAAATATTAAAACTAATAAGAAATTAAAACTAATAAGAAATTACAAATGTATTTAAGTGCTCATTTTCTCCTAAAACCTGTTTTCTTTCGTGGGTTTTCTAGTTCATTACATTTCATTTTGTTATTCTTGTTGCTTCTTACATGGGTTAGCAAGAAATTCAAGAAGAGTCATCATGAGGGTCCGAAGGAGAGGCTTAATAGCACAAAGTATTTGTGTTATAAACCAGCTTTAATGGCTTGTTTGGGTCTTTATGCGTTTAATCTAGTGTTGTGCTTATTGAGCTACATCTACTGGTATAGGAATGGTTGGTCTGATGAAAGCTTAGTGACCCTTCTGGATTTAGTCATAAGAACACTTGCTTGGGGTGTAGTCTCTATTTACATGCACACCAAATTTTCTAACTCTGGTCATTCAAAGTTTCCATTTTTATTGAGAGTTTGGTGGATTTTCTACATATTCGTTTCTTGCTATTGCCTTATAGTAGACTTTGTTCTATACAAAAAACAAGTCTCCATATCTGCTCAGTCCTTTGTTTCTGCTGTTGTGTCTGTTATCTCTGGTCTGTTTTTCATATATGTGGGATTTGGGGGGAAGAAAGAAGGTGAAGATACACTTCTTCAAGAACCCCTTTTGAATGCTAATGATGTAGTGTCAAATAAGTCCACAGGGGATGCGACTGTAACTCCTTTTTCTAAAGCTTCTTGAGCCTTGATATTTGCTGTAGAGTCTCCATGGATCTGTTCTAACTCCACCTTGAGCTCTTTTATAGTTGCATCTCTACTTGCTAACACAGACCTACAGTTGCTCAAATCATTTGTAACCTTTTCTAGTTGAGAGTTCCTTTCATCTTCTTTAACCTTAAGGTTTGCAGTGAAGTCTTCACGCATTTTCTCCAACTCCATCCTTAGCTCCTTTAACATTGCATCTTTATTTTCTAGCTGGTGTATCCATTCATCTTCTTGAGCCTTGATACTTGCTGCAGAGTCTTCACGGATCTGATTCAACTCCACCCTGAGCTATTTTATGGTTTCATCTCTACTCTCTAGCTGAGCCATACAATTGCTCAAATCATTTATGACTTTTTCCAGTTAAGAGTTCCATAGACCTTCTTTAGCCTTGAGATTTACAGAAAAGTCTTCACGTACTTGCTCCAACTCCATCCTGAGCTCCTTCAACATTGTGTCTTTACTTTCCAACTGAGACCCACAATTTTCCAATTCCTGTGTCAATGTTTCAAGCTGGGACTTCAATTCAGCTTCTCTAGCCTTCAGATTTTCAGTAGATTCTTTGTGCATCAGCTCTGAACATTTGAGCTTATTTCGCAACTTTGCCACAGAAGGTGAACCTGAAGCCTTTTGGATTAGATCTTCCTGAAATTCTTTTAGTGAAACCTGTACCTCCTGCATTTCTTGCTCCATTTGTCTTTTCTGATATTCCATCTCTTTACGAAGTATCTCCTTTTTTTCAAGTGCATGTCTTAGAGATGCAATTTCTTCGTTCCTCTTCTCAGTGAATCAGATTTGACAATGTTTTCAATGATTACCAGGATGCAAAATCCCAACTAAAATTTTAGTATTATTATATAATAAATCAAACTCAGCTAATCATATGATTTAAGTTTATATATTTTGCTTATGGAATATTTTTAATTTATATAAGCTCCTCACATTCACAGTCTGTGCATATATGTTAGCATGCAAAGTTACGACTTACATGGTTGAACATAATTGTGACATGACTTTTTGATTTATTGGGTTCTCTACATAAGTTTCTAAATTTCTTTAACTCTTTCAGAAATTCAGAATTGGAGGGAACTTTATTTGCAGCAGTTTGCAAGAGGTATGTTTTCTTTTATTTTTGTTAAAATATTTTGCAAATGTTAGAGGAGTTTGAATATCTTAGATATTCATCCATAGTGAAGTAGGTTCTGAGATTATTATTATTGTGTGCTGCGGTGATAACGGAAGGTTGAGAACTTTTGTGTATTAGTGAAGTAGGTTCTGAGAAATTTGTGTGCTGCGGCGAGATAAGGAAGAAAACTTGTGTGTTGATTGAATATTTTGAATTGATAATGATTGATGGTTGGTTAATAAATATGGCTGGAATGTTTTCTGATTTTATGTTAGTTATTACAGTTGACACTTTCGGGGCTTTTGAACTTCTCACCTGGTTGTTTTGTAAATGTATCCCATATACTAACTCCTTTATTTCCCTCATCAGAAGCTCCCTCAAACTACCATATTGAAATAGATATCAAATTCTTGAACTGACAATACTCTTTATATATATAAATATATATAATATTTCTTTGAGATGAGGATTGGAAATGCCAGAATTATCTCAAGTTTAGCAATAAGACTAAATAAACAGCTTAAATTCATTTCTGAACTCAAAATCAAGTAATTTTAAAAATCAAATCATATAGTATATTTTGGTTGATACAATTTTGTATTTACCATTACATAGACTTATCAAAATTTTGCTTTTTGTTGGTTAGAACAGGACAACTAAATTGGTGATCATGTTGGATAAAAATTGGCTACGCTTCAATAGGTAATAAGAATTAGGGATTTAATTAGTGCTAGCTTAGTAAAATTAGTAACTTACTGTATTTGTTACTAATATATTATAAATATGAACTTGTCTTTGAATTGTAGAGCCTCGGATGAGTATAGAGAAGGCGCTAAGAATTTTGTAGAAATGTCAGAAAAGCTAGCTGGTTATCCAGAAAAGTTATTGTGTCCATGCAAAGTTTGTCGAAACTTAAGTCACCAATGTATTAACATTTTGTATGAACACTTAGTCATTTATGGGATTGATCCAACATACAAAATCTGGTTTCATCATGGGGAAGAATTATCAAGAGATGATGATGTAGAGACAATGGAAACATTTGATTCTTACAACTTGTTTAGGGCTACAAATATTGATGGTTGTGATTTTGAAAGTCATCTAGAAGGTCACGATGACACTTTTATGGAAAAAATAGAAGATGCAGACACTCCATTATATCCACAATGCACTAAATATACTAAGTTATCGTCAATTGTTGCATTGTATAAGGTTAAAACTACCAATGGATGGTCTGACAAAAGTTTTGATGAATTGTTAAGACTTTTGAATGATATGTTTCCTTTAGATAATATGATCCCCAAGTCTATGTATGAGGTTCGAAAATGATATTGATATCAAATTCTCATGTTCATTCCACTCAGGTAATTATGATACTAATTATATGAAAATGATAATATCTAAAACATATAATATTCAATATAAAATCATTTACTGCTGCTGAATTTGTTATATTGATATATTGTTAGAGTGTCAAGAACCACACATTTGGCTCAAAATGCAAAATATTAGATTGGATTGGATCTGGAGAAATTATTGCAGAAGGTTGTTTTATCTCAAGTGACCCAAAGGATGAGGTTCACCATGTTCCTCTTGGGCCTAATGCTATGAAAGTGGGGATAGATCTTGTGAGAAAGAATGATGCATTTCTGTGGAGGCCTTCAACAATTATGTCTACTATAGAAGATGCTGTAGGTAGTATAATTGCATGGCCAGTTGATAAAGTTATAATTAGGTAATTAACATTTTTTATGTACTCTTTTAGTTTACTATAACTTTAAGTTGAAGCATTACTTATTTAAATTTTGTTGTAGCTAAACAAATGGACTCGCAACAAAGACAAGTGCACAAATGATGATGAATTGAAGGATGGAGCAAGTTTCACGCATGGTTTACTTTTGTGTATCTTGTAATGTTTCTATTTTTCATTTTTGAAGTAAAAATTGTTCAAGATTATAAAACTTTATTATGTTATGCTTTCAAACTTAAGTTAGAACTAAGATCTCATGAAGTAGACACATTCATGGTTTGAATTAGTTATTGTTTAATGTAATACTTATGGTTTATCAATCTATTGAGAATTACATTTTATGATTAATTTTGAATATTTTTATCAAAATACAATAATGAAAATCTTTTAATTAAAAAAAAACCATATAAGTATACTTATCAAAATAAAATTTAAAATTTTATTACTATATGTTATGATTTAAAAGCATATTATAAGCGTAAAAAATCGTTATGGTTTATATAATATAACAAACTAAAAATGTTATCAAAATAATCAAATGTAACAGTTGAAAAGTGTTATGAAAAAAATACAAGATTAAACTTCAAATTTATAATCAAAAACTCTATCTAAATGTTATTATTTGAATATTATAGCACCTAAAAATGTGTTATTGAATAGTTTAAGATAACACCGAACATAACATTCAAAAAATGTTATAGAAAAGACTGGACTTTTAATAACATGGGCTACGTTAGCATTTTCAGAAGTGCTATCAATAGTCCCAGATAGCACTTTTTAAGTGTTATGAATACTGTTTTTTCTTGTAGTGACCTAGTGACTTTAGGGCCATTGGGTGCAAGTGGATCTACAAGAAGAAACGAGGTGTTGATAGAAATATCGAGACCTATAAAGCTCGATTAGTGGCAAAAGGTTATACTCAAAGAGAAGGCGTGGACTATGAGAAACTTTTAATCCGGTAGCCATGCTCAAGTCCATTCTCATCCTCCTATCCATAGCAGCCGCTCTCGACAATGAGATCTGGCAAATGGACGTCAAGATAAATTTTCTTAATAGGAAGCTTGATGAAGTCATTTATATTGATCAGCCAGAAGGATTTAAAGTAGTTGGACAAGAAGGAAAAGTTTTCAAGTTGAATAGGTCCATTTATGGACTTAAGCAAGCTTCTCATTCCTGGAACCTTAGGTTTGATGAAATAGTCAAAACCTATGGCTTTGAAAAAAAATATTGATGAGCCTTGTGTTTACCAACTAAAGGCAGACCAAATAGTGGTATTCTTGGTTCTTTATGTAGATGATATCTTACTCATGGGAAACAATGTTAAGAAATTGTCAGATGTGAAGAATTGGTTGAGCACTCAATTCCAGATGAAGGATTTGGGTGAAGCAAGTTATGTTCTAGGTAGCCAAATCATTAGGGATAGAAAGAATAGACTCTTAGCTCTACCTCAAGCAGCTTACATGATAAAGTGCTTGAACGTTTCTCAATGACAAATTCCAAGAAAGGACGTCTACCGTCTCGCCATGGAATTCATCTTTCAAAGAAGCAGTCTCCCCAAACTCCTGAAGAATAAAAAGCAATGAGAAAAGCTCCTTAAGTATCGGCAGTTGGAAGTCTGATGTATGCTATGTTGTTTACTAGACCACATATTTGCTATGCAGTGGGAGTAGTGAGCAGGTATTAGTCAAACCCAAGACCGGAACATTGGTTAGCATTTAAGCATATTCTGAAGTACTTAAAGCAGACTAGGGATTATATGTTAGTCTACAAGGATGGTGTTCTGAACCCTGTAGGCCACACCGATTCAGATTTTCAGACTGGTGTCGTTGACAAGAAGTCTACTTTTGGCATGTTGTTTACTCTTGGGGGTGGAGTTGTGGTATGGAGAAGCGTAAAGCAGATTGCAATCTCAGATTTCTCCATGGAGGCTGAGTACATAGCTGCGTCTGAAGCAGCTAAGGAAATAGTCTAGCTAAAGAAGTTTTATTCAGATCTTGGTGTTATTCTAGATATGGATAAACTGCTTATATTGTTTTGTGACAATAAAGGAGGGATAGCCAACTCGAAAGAACCTCGAAGTCACAAGAGGAGTAAGCATATAGAAAGGAAGTACCACATAATTCGAGAATATGTGGCCAGGGGAGATGTAAAGGTTATGAAGATTGCATCTGAAGACAATCTTGCAGATTTGTTTACAAAGACACGACCAGAAGCTACATTTGATAAGCATATCAAGGAAATGGGATTAGTAGAATAGAGGCATTAGTTTCAATTAGTGCAAGTGGGAGTTTTTTGGGTATTATGCCCTAATTAAAACTCAATTTCTTTGTAATCTCATTTTATTAGCAATAAAAGAGTAGAGATCATTTTTTGACTTGGTCAATCACTTTGCTCACATGTTTTATTTTCATGATTATTTGTTTGATATAAACTTCTATTAAATCCCGAGCACATAGCTAATCGTATTTGTAGTGACCTAATCACAGTGGAATATAAATATGATTATATGTTCAAAATAAGTTAGTCCTAAGATTAGTCAGTGCACATGATTTACACTGACTTTCCAATCTACGATATGATCTACTTACACATCGCAGTGTTATGTTCTTTCTAGAAAATTAGTAAAGTAAATAAGATTAGATGTATTTGTTACATCGGACTGGACCGATATTGATAGTAGATAAGGATAAGTAAACATACTGTTATTATCTATTCTAGTCATATCATATAGTTGACCATAGGTCAATTGAATCTCAATTATGAGTGGTTAGTATTCTAACTGATTGTATTATTTGAGTTCTTTGGCTTGTTCATTACTAGCTTACCCTACGGACTAGCCCATACTTACATCTTGGGAACTCAGTGATAAACAAGTTTTAGGCTCGTTTAGGGTTTAGTTTTTATGAAGGTTTTAATTAGTTTAGGTCTATTTTATTGTAGAATTACACTCGTTTGTTCATGTTTCAGGTTTTTCATGCAAAGATGGTGAAAAGAGTGGAATGAAGTGAAAGTGGAAGAAAATGGAGTTATTTTGGAGAAAATTGCGTCTTTCAGGAGCAATATGTTCGAGTAATGATTCTGTAAATAGCGCTACAATGCTAGAAAAATGAAAATTGAAAGTGTTGAATCTGTAAGTAGCGCTACAACGCTACAAAACGAGCGCTACAGTGCTATCAAGAACTGAAGAGTAGCACTACAGCGCTACAATACTAGAGCTACAGTGCTAGTGCACTAAATTTTGAGGCAATTGGACTCTGTCAATAGTGCTACAATGCCCAAAACCTAGCGCTACAGCATTATCGACACGATTTTCAGATTTTTAGCCCCTTTTTGAAGGACAAAACGGTCTTTTCACTTGGGAGCCTTGGAAAACTATTTAAGGGTCATTATTCTGCGAATTTGAGAGGCAGTTTTAGTTTTATAAACCCTAGATTTAGAAAAGGCTACTGTAATTAGATTTCTTTTCCTGACTTTTTAGATTTTTCTCTTCATTTGAATTCTTTAGGTTATTTTCTATGAATAATTATTTGAAGTTTATTTTCATTATGTTAGCTATGAACTAAATCTTTTATCTAGGGAATAATGTAGTAACTTGGATATTTATTTAATGTTATTATGATGTTCTATTGATTCTTCTTCTCTATTCTAATCTATATGATGTTTGTTTAATGCTAGTAAATACTTAATCACTTTTTACTTGATTTAATGGTTTTGATTCAAAATTTGAAACACAAGTATTGAATATGCTATCATTATATAGACATAGGTTGCATATTGGACGAAAGTACATGTATGGCTTGTGTAGTAATTAGGTTTCCATAATGTCTTCTATATGTTTAAGTTTATCACAGAGATGTAGAAAACCTACATATAGGCTGAGATCTTATATCTTGAAAAAGAATAGGAATCGATTATGTTAACCTGCTATTAGAATAGGAAGAAGAGATTTAGAATTGATTAGTAAAATTAATAGAATGAAAAGTTGATGAAATTAATTCTTAGGCTTTTTTATTATTGATTTTTAATTCGTTAATTTATTATTCTGTTTCCAGTTATTTAAATTAAGTTCATAGTTTAGAATTATTCATCTTAATTTTAATCACCAAATAGAAAGTGAAAAATATTTATTGGTAATTGGTTAATAGTCTCTGTGGGACGATCTCTGTTTTTATAGACTTTATTACTTGACACGACTACGTATACTTGCGTATAGATTTCACAGATCACTCGGTAGTATAATTGAGTGGGAGTTTTAATCATAGTAATGAACATCTATAGTTTCTGATGAAGAAGTAAAATGATGGTTTCCTTTTAGTTTGGTTCAAGATGCTAAATGATAGAGATCTCATTTCAGTAATTAATATTAGTTTACTGAAATATCATTTATAATTGAGTGGGAGTTTTAATCATAGTAATGAACATCTATAGCTTCTGATGAAGAAGTAAAATGATGGTTTCCTTTTAGTTTGGTTCAAGATGCTAAATGATAGAGATCTCATTTCAGTAATTAATATTAGTTTACTGAAATATCATTTATAAGGAACTAAGTGTTTTAAGGATAAAATACAATGCGGGGTAAAAGGGTATTTTAGTATCATCTCACTGTAGATCGTCTAAAGAGGATTGAGTGACAATTATGGTTGTAATAATGGATAATTAATAACGTATCTATATTGGTTATATAGCGTTCTATGAATTCAAAAGTGCAATTCTGAGTCTTTAGTGGAGTCATGAGGAATTAATAAGTTAGTGAATTTATGATAACTTATTGGAGCTTGATTTCATAGGCTCATGGTCCCCTCTATACCTTGGATAAAATAATATAGATAGTCTCAATTAATTGATTTAATTATCAATTAGAATTATCAAAGTTGACAATGTCAATTTTGGATAGTTTCACAGAGTTATGGAATTTAGAGAAGAAAAGAGATTTTAGGCCAGATTTATTAATGAAGAAAAATTGGTGTCTAAATTAATAAATGAGTTTAAATTAAAGTTAAAATTATAAATTATTAATTTGATAAAGGATTGAAATAATTATTTAATTAATTAAATCAATAGAAAATAATACATGAATTGATTTTAAGTCCAATGGGCTTATAATTAAATGGGAAATTTCAGAGGCCTAAATTCCATGAGAATTTCGACCTAATGGCTGATATTATCTATTATTTTATTTATTTTTTATTTAAAATAAATGACCTAATTGAGCCTATAAAAGGAATGCTAAGTGAGAGTTGAAAAAAGATTTAAGAAAGACTATCTAACAGAAAATCAGAAGCTCTATTCTTGATGCTCTAGGTTTTAGATTCTCTCTACAGCATAAGTCATTTTCTAAGCATCAATATTCTCTTCTCTTCTTGATCCCTTTGTATCTACCTCATGTGTTGAGAATTGCCAAATCTAGTCTAGGTGATTCTAAGGATACTTTGGAAGACTGTGAAGAAATTTGAAGATTGGTTCAGTTTCTTGGTGATACCCAGCGACATAAATGATTCAAGGGATAGAGAAACTGAAAGAATAACTAATACATTCCACTAAGTATAATGTAAGTGATATTATCATTATCTTTGTTTAAATTAAGTTATAGAAACATGTTCTAGGTTGTCTTAAATTAATGTGTTTAATATATGATTTACATAAAAATAATTAAGATCATGTATAAGTTTTCCCAACAGGCAACCCAACTCCAAACTTGTGAACATCAATGGCAAGAGCTCCATGGGTAAGAACTATTCATTCATAAGTAAATATGTTCAACAATAACATAATCGTGAGTTCCATCCAATGATAGTTAGTGTTGGTTGCTACCGATTGAGGATTAAACCTAGGGCTTATAATGAAGTTCAGTTCAGTGCAACAAACATTTCTAAAGGTAGCAAAGATGTTATAAGAACTTTACCCATGTGAACTTAGAGGTGGTTCCGCCTCTCAAGGATTTGGAGTTTATCCCCAGAAATTTCATGAAATGGATGAGCATATTGGTCATATGAGTGCTAAGAAAGAAAAGTGGGAAAATGAATGGTCAATTGGGGGTATGTGAGGCGTTACTGGTCTTATCACTGAGGTGTACTTGGTTCAATCTTTAAGACACCAAAGACTTCGATAGGGCTTTGTAATGCTTTCACTAAGGTAAAGTTCAAATTGAAAGATACATTACTTTATGCACCAATACTATATGAGCTATGAAGAAAGGATTATATTTAACCAAGTGGGTGAATGCTGAGATTGGTTAGATATAATGGTTAAGTTGTTTATATAATGTGGCGCAAAACACTTAACGGTTTTTCACTTACGTTCAAGTGAAAATATGAGATTTTGTAGTAGGCATCTATAATTGACTTTTATGGGTCTAAAGTGATACAATGAGATATCTAAGCATGCCCAAAATGTTTGGGAGCACTTGGAGGGGTTAAAGGTCATTTTTTGAGAAATTGACCTGTGCGTGTGGTGTTACGTCACCTCATAGGAAGGTGATGCATCGCCTAAAGCCTTAGGGCTTTGAGAAACCTAGTAGGCGATGCATCGCCTATAGACAAGCAACGGGTCGCTTAACTTGTTCGTGCAGATACATGTTTTCGCTCCAAAATGATGTGTTCAAAAGCTATAATTCTATTGGTTAGACTTAATGATGGTTATTATAGTAAAAAGTCTTGATCAAACTTTACAACTCTCTCTCTCTCTAACCTCTTTCTCTCTCTAGCTTTCAAAGATCATAAGTTTTCTCCAAGAAACTCATCAAGAATTGCTTGACTTATACGAGTTTCAAAGGCTTGTTCAATCCCAAATCTCATTCTATCTTGGTAAAGCTTCAAGAAACAATTGTAAGGCTTAGAATAAAGATTTTGGATAGCGATACTTCTCATGTATAAGCCTTTAGATGTTCCCAAGTTTGAAGATTCAATTGCTCAATCTAAAACCTAACTTTGTAATTGTGCTATTCTATTGTGATTTACTTCTTTATTTGTGTTCATTATTGTTAGTTTTGATGATTAAATGATTCTAAATTCATGTTATAATCATTTAAACATTTAATATTAAATTACCAAGATTTGCATTCATAATTTGATTATCAAGATTTGCACTCATACTTTGAATAAGGTTCTTGATTAGCATCTAGGGTTTGTAATATTGAATTATTCTTATTATTCATTGTTCATTTAGAAAGTATAAATCCTTCTATTCCCAACAACCGAACGTGTCTCCTCCACCACATGCAAAGTTAGTCACTTCATAAATTAAAGTCAGTTTCCCCACTTTCTATGACATGTTTTAACTAGTTTTGGGAGCAAATTTTCTCTAAAAAATAGGATCCAAAAGCTAGTGCAAATGCATCAAATTTTTGGGAGAGAAAAATACACTTTGTCATTTTGTTTCTCTTTTATTTCTTCTATATTTTTGAGTGAACATAATGTCTATTTTAGGCTAAATTTTCTTGTGGAAATGCAAAAGTGGAGTTCATGTTCAACATTATTTTTCTAATATATTTATTCTATATGTTCTTCATATCCATATTTTTTTCAATTAAAGTTCTTTTCTTCTAATTTTTATTCTAAATTTATTGGTGTCTTTTACATAAGTTTAGTTATGTTTTTCTTATGTAATTTAGGCTATTGATTTAATTTAGGATATTTGTTATATGAGATGTTTTTTACTGCATTCTGCCACTGGTATTTTATCGTTTTGAAGTATACAATATGCTAGATTTTAAAATTAGAATTTAGTGTAAATTTAATTAAGAATATATTTTAAGGTGAGCTTTATTATATATATATTCCCACTGTAATTAATGGTGTAGAATTATAGTTATGTAGAAAGAATCAATTTTATTAAGGAAACGTGTTTACATGAATGAAATTTGTGCCTTCCTTTTTCTCTTGTTGATTAAAATTCTTTTTAATTTAATGCTAATTTTACAAAATCATTTTTTCTCAAAGTTACTATTATATTCAAGTTTCTTATTTTTGATTTCTTAATTTACTAATTTTGTTTTTGTTGTATTTTGTTTTTCTGTGGATACGACGCAACCCGATTACTACCAGGACTGGTTAGAAGTTGATTGGGCGATATGAGCACCTACCCAATTATAAAGGATTAAGTCCCTTTAATAATTTAATTATATTTTTAAAGTTAATAGAAACTTATGAAAATAAAAAAATAAAAAAAAAGTGGATATCATACAAAAGTTCAAGCTAGAGCAATGTTTATGAAAATTTGGTGCCAACCTCACCTAAATTATCAAGATAGAAATTAAATAAAAGTGATATATGTGTCTTTTATTCATTATAATTATTATGAGAAATTGGTGAAAATGACATTTTTTAAGTGATTCTGCACTCCGGTCTACTTTTGATAATTTTTTGCAAAATGACATCTGTCTAAAACTCGACCGATTGTCTAAATTTTTCGACCAGCTGTCTAAATTTTTCGACTGACTGTTTGAATTTTTCAACCACCTGTCTAAATTTTTGACTAGTTGTCTAAATTATGAGAGATCATTTTACAAATAATTATTAAAACTAGACTAGAGTGCAAAATGACTTTAAAAAATAGGTCATTTTATCAAAGGACCCTATAATTGTTGGATTTAGAGGAAGAGAAGAGAGACAAGAAGATTATTAGATTACTTTTATTTACTTAATTTGGTTTCTATTAAAAAAAATAGACTTCTAAAATTATTTAGATATAGATTCTAAATTATTTTTATTAACTTTTAATCAACACTGATCACTACAACAAATTCATAAGAGCATTCCCAAATATTTATCTTCTCTATTCCTTGAAATATGTCATTAATATTATATTTTTTCAATTTACATCTAACTTTTATAATTATCGTACATCAAATTGTTTTTTTTTATACAATTTCAAATATAATATAACTAAAAAATATAATTGTGTTTCACAGTCTTTTGTAATGATTAAAATATATATATTTTTAAATTCTTTTGGGAAGATTAGTGGTATGGAGTCTTTTTAACCTTACCTGTCAACATGTCCCCCTGTTTTTTTTTTTTTTTTTCCAGGATGATGTTCATTAAATAGAAAACCTTCTGTGCGTTTTTGAGAAATTCTTAATAATTAAAATTTCGAAAACAAAGTTCAAACAACCAGTTGTACTCGTACTTTTATCTATTTATTTATTAGCATTAGCATTATTTTTATACGCTTTGCGTGGTTTTTTATAAAATCTCTAAATTATGTATAAATAAATTTATGTTTTGTGTAAGAGTTTTTTTTGGCCGAATAACCATTTGGAGCATTTATTATTAAAAATTAACTTTTAGACCTCGTGTTTTGTCAAAAGGTTAAAAATATGAATAAATAGGTTGATTATTATTTTTGGTGATTAACCGTTTTGACTCTTTATTTTTAAAAATTAACATTTGGACAACATATTATATTTATTCAAAAGGTTACAAATTCTTTATAAAAAGTATATTATATTTATAATTTATGTTTTGTGTAAGTGCTCACACTATTTTTGAACTTTGTATTTTAGACAATTGCCCATTAGGACCTTTTATTTTTAAAAATTAACTTTTGGTGCTCGTGTTTTTTCAAAAGGTTAAAAATAGAAATATATAGATAGATTATTTTAATCACATATATTTTGGTCGATTTCCTATTTGGACCATTTATTTTTAAAAACTAACTTTTGAACCTCGTGTTTTATCAAAAGATTAAAAATAGAAATAGATAGATTATTTATTATTATTAATATATAGATATTTTTAATTAGCATCTATTATAATTATTATTCTTATAATAAAAAAAGAAAAAAAAATAGAAAGAGATTTCTAGTTAATTAATTAATAACCTTAAATTAGAAAAGTAAAATAAAAAATGGGAAAACATGAAATTTATTATTATACTCTATTATTATTAGAGTAAATTGTGGCTAAAATATCCAATATTTTCAAAATATTGTACTTTTATACCCATTTTTTTTTCTGGTGGTAAATATATTCAACGTCTTCAAAATATTATACTTTTATACCCAAACTTTTTTTTGCAGTAAATATACCCAATATTTTCAAAATGTTATACTTTTATACTTATTATTTTATTATTATTTTGGGAAATAATAGGAAAATAAAAGAAAAATATAGGTTTTTAATTATTTTTAAATTTTAAATTATTCTCACTTTCTTATTCTTTCACAAAATAATTAAAAAAAATTATTTAAGATTTTAAATTAATTAAAATAATTAAAACTTATATTTTTCACACACTTTTTAAAAAAAATGTTGTTTTAAATTGATGGAAAATTATAATTTTTTAATTATTTTAAATCATTTTTTATTAATTTTAATAAAACATTTATTAATTTTAATTGCCAATTTGAGTTTGAGAAAGAATAAGAAATCTAAAATAATTAAAAACCTATATTTTCCCTTCATTTTCTTATTATTTCTCAAAATTATAAAAAAAATAGATATAAAAGTGCAACATTTAAAAGTATTGGGTATATTTACCGCAAAAAAAAAAATTAGGTATTAAAGTGCAACATTTTGAAAATATTAAGTATTTTAACCATATTATTATTATTATTATTATTAACCATAAATTAGAAAAGTAGAATAGAGAAATGAGAAAAAAAAAAAATTTGCTCTCAATTGTTTTAAGCACATGATTATGTATAACTTGACAATAATTTATTTGAATTGAATCGGTTTAAATTATTTAATTAATTTACTTTTTATTATAGATGTGAAAGGTTGCTAAAAAAAATAAAAAATAGGGGAAAATGTTAAAATATAAATATACAAAATAAGGGATTTGGTTTTAATTTATTTAAATTAATTAATTTGTTAATTTATATATATTGAAGATGATAAGTCATGTTTTCCAAAATTTCTTGTGTTACTATTTTCAGAAAATGAACCAAAATTATAAATGTTATCGTGCATGTGCAAAAAAAACTTGGGTTTGGCAACAAAAAAAAATTAAATATACATATACCCAATAAGTTCAACGAGAGAGAAATGCATAAAAACAACATCATCTTGGAATTCTATAAAAAAAAAAAATAAATAAATAAATAAATAAAATAAGTGAATCAATAATAAAACTCGTAATACAGTGAATCTAAATCCATATATAGAACATTGAATAACAACTCTTTAAAATGATACATTGTTGGGTTAATACCAAAGGGTTAAATACAGAGTTAGTTGAAAAATCATCAAGGGGAATGGGACTAAAGCCCATGATGAAAGATCAATACAATAGACACCCAACCTAGTTGATTGGAGATCTCAAGATCTAGGTTAAAAGGGACAATTAGAACTATAAAGATTATGTTAGATCACTGTGGGGGTTATCCTCATTGTCCATTCCTATGATGAAGTAGTGATAACCGTAAGAAAAATGTTAAGCTACGTTTTTAATAATTTTTTATGCGTCAAAATGTCGAGCAGAGTAATATAGGTTACTCTTAATTAAGAAAATCACCTATGTGAGAGAGAAGATGGGCCGCTTCTATAGAAATTGAATAGGGCTCGATTCCTAGAATATCTCTTGCAGAATTAGGGAAATGTTCAAGGCCAAAAACAAACATAATCTTGAGAACCAATATATGTCAGGAAAAATTCTTGTGTGCGGTATATCATCGT
Source organism: Humulus lupulus (assembly GCF_963169125.1). Taxonomy (NCBI): domain Eukaryota; kingdom Viridiplantae; phylum Streptophyta; class Magnoliopsida; order Rosales; family Cannabaceae; genus Humulus; species Humulus lupulus. Next base: position 51,309,443 of record NC_084801.1, on the reverse strand, counting down.
TTACCCGAACGACAGAGCAGTTCAAAGACATCACCTCTACTGATCAGCCAGTAAAATAAATATACTTACACAATGGAAGGTTCAAAGGGTAACACCTACCTATCCTATGCGGGTTTCTAACGTTGAACTCTATCACCTAGGTCTATTTCTTTTGTTGTTTTTCCTTGAGTCAGTTTTTCATTCATGTGGGGGATTGTTAGAATTAAAATGGAAAACTAATTGGGATTTTAGTCCCACATTGGTTGTAAGGGATTTTTCTTTTTTCTCTAGGACTATATAATGGGGTCTACCCTTGTAGTTTAAAACACATCAAATTCCTTTTTAAGGTATATAATCATAATTAAATTATATTTATATTATGGTTTTAATTATATGTTGTATATTCTTAATATGGTAGAGTTCAAGCATATTTGGTTTGCGCAAAATAATTGAGTTACTTGTCATTCTTTTTAAGGAAACTGTGTGTAACACAGGGCTCGACTTTTATTTTGTTAATTATAATTATTGTATAAAATAATTATAATTGCTATTTATATTGTGTTATTTATAATTATAATATTATTATTTATATTGTGTTATATTTTTTCAACAATTTTCCCTTTGCCTTTACCCAAAAGAAAGAGAAACCTTAACTACCGCATAGTCCCTAATAATTATTTATTAATTATTTTAGTGAATTATATGGTTAGATGGATGATGAATTGGCAATGCATGTTCAATACGCATATGCATGCCATTTGATTAAAAGTATTATTAGCTTGAATTAGAAAAAGTGACACATTTACGCTTATTATATGTACTATGAATTTTCAAGGCGGCGAGCACGTTATAGTGGTTGTCAAAATCATCTTATCAATGTCATTGAGAGCAACCTAATTTTCACTTAGTAATATATTATTGTCGTTCTACTTTTCATTAGATAATAATAATAATAATAATAATAATAATAATAACCTAAGCACATTATTATAAATATATTAGATACAAATAACATGTACTACACGTTTTTTTAGTTTTATTTATAAAATTTATTAATTATTTTTTTAAGTTTATATTAATATCATATAAATTTCAAATAAATACCTTATTATAATTAAATCATTTATTTATTTTTATTTAAGTTTATGTTTGTTTTAGTTTTTGAATTTAGAAGTGATAACAAGAAATTATATATTATATGTTTAATGTAATATTAAATATTATAAGTAGATTTTAAATTTAAGTTTCTTACTATTTTTTTTTAAAGCAGTTTGTTGCTAATTGATAGTAAATTATATTATATGTTTAATATGATATTATTCTAAGGGTTTATACTTTTTTGGACCCTGTGTATTTTCTCATTACCTATTTGGACCCTGTGTTTTGACAAATTACTTTTTGGACCCCATGTTTTGTAAAATAGTTAAAATAGAACCTTAAACTCAATTTTGATGAAGAAAAAATTGAATATAACAACACAATTTTTAAGCATAATGATTTTATTTTTGTTCTGAATTGTTAGTTTGGTAAATTATTTGTGATTTTAGTTGAGAAAACATTGACCAAAATCGGGTTTATGGTTCTATTTTAACCATTTTACAAAACATAGGGTCCAAAAAGTAATTTGTCAAAACACAGAGTCCAAACAGGTAATGAGAAAAAATACAGGGTCAAAAAATATATAAACATTTATTCTAATACACATGTTTAAGTTTAATTAAATTTTATTTAAGTTATAAAATGTATATTTTATTATTTTTAAATAATTATCAATGTGAAATATCTAAAAAAATATCATATTTTAATTTGTTTAATTATTAATTTATTTTATTTATTATTTTTATCATTATAAAATATCACAAAAATATCACATTTTAAATTTTTTTATTATTTATTTTATTTTATTTAATTTTAAGTGATGTTTAAAATCTACCGTTAAATATAAAAATATTATATTAAATATAAGAATATTCTATTAAAATTAATATTAAAAAAAAAATTATTAAAATTAAAAATTTGTGTTATCTACAAACTTTTTTACATAGAAGATATATATATATATATATTTATATAAATATATTTTATATACTACCTAAGTCATCCTAAAAGTTAAGGTTTTCTTTTGGGGGTCCCAAAATGTGCTCCTTTATTTATTATTTTTTCTTCTTTTGGCTTTATTGAAAAGCAAGGGAACTTTATCAATGACTTCCATATGACTATCATTTAGCTACCCAATTCCTAAAGCTATCCTCCAAAATTGTACTAAAGCGATTCTGTTTTTTTCTCATGCTTCACAAGATTATATATATTTTCACATAAACAAAAAGTAAAGAATCCAAATGCCAAATGACCCAAAAGAAGGGTAAGTTTTTCTTTTTCTTTTTCTTTTTCTTTTTCTTTTAACATTATCCCATATTCATTGTTGAAAAGATATTTGTGGACGTGGATGGTATATGTTGTTGGCAGCCATAATATCTAGTGGTAGAATTGAGATAACATGATATATTCTTAAATAAAGTTTTTAATTTAATACATATATATTTAAAGAACCATATACAAGAAGATGCTCTTCATACATTTATACTAACTAGCTTTCTTTCTTTTTTCAATAGTTGTGGTTCATACACTACATGAAAACTTTTTGAATCGTCACAAGATCTTCCAAGTGGCCATTGATGGAATATGTATGAAACCGAACTCTCAAGATATAAAAGGAGAGAAAAACAATCTTAGCTAGCTAGTGGCCATTGATGCTACCAACACTATACCCCACAAAGGAAGACATATGCGCATTTATAAGAAAGATCATCAGAAACTTCTAAGAAATATTTTAGCCCTACACACATGCCACATGGAGACCTAGAGAATCTTAAATATTATTCATACATTTATCTATATATTTTATTAAAATGTGATCTGAATTCCCTTCTATTTAGATCATTTTCAATTACCATCCATTATTCAAGTTATTTTAAAAATAATGATAATAAAAACAGCATAATGTCCAATTATTCAACTTTATGTCATATTACCAGCTTCAATAATAAACTTTAAACAATGTGACAATTATTTGACAATTGCTTTTTTTTCAGATTCATTTTTGTATGAGTACATCATCTTAAAATCTAATAAAAAGTTCCACTAAAAAAATCTAAATATAAACGGGACCATTTTGAAATCTGTATATAGAGCAAATTATGATGATGGGAATTATGAATATGTAATTATATGAATACTATAGTATAAAAATTTCTCCAATATTATATCATATCATATCATATGTATGTATATAAAGATCCATTACAACACATCTATTTTTTTTTTATAATACGGTGCATACTTTTTCTATTTACGACACCTGGATAGATATAATCTCAATTTTTTATATGATGGTGTATATTGTAGCTATCTAGAATACTTTACAAATTTTTAAAAAATTTCGAATAAATTATAGTATCGAAAATAATGTTCAAATAACTTGTTGTACTCGTGTTTATTTTTTTGAATACACGTGTAAAAGTAAACTATTTGAACCTTATTTTTCGGTAATGTAAATTAGTTAAAAATTTTTGAAAATTTGTAGAATGTCTTAAATGATTACAATATATATTGTCATATAAAAAAATATAAATTTTTTTTATCAAAGTTTAGAAAATACAAATTAATTACACTGATGTTGTCAAAAAAAATTGATGTAGTGTATTCGCCCTTTATATATATAAATAAATGTGTGTCGAGACCCATAACAAGAGTATATGCGTATGCATATATTTATATAATTGATATGGTTTTTATTATGAAATCATGATCTAGATACACACATTTATTGTGCTTTGTTTCTGGTATGCAATGATGATGTTTATCTGATTAGTTTCTTTGTACTTACCTTTTGTTTTCTTTTGAGGTGGGTTAAAGTTAAGGTGGCATGCATGTATATAAAACTATATATATATATTATATAATGTGTTAATTATATATAGAAAAAGAATGAATGAATGAACTAGCTAGAAAGATCCATATTATTAGCTAGTGCAATAATATATTGATGGGAATTATGAAAAGGGATAAAGAATTATGATGATGAATATGGGTTTGCGGTAGTGGATGTGAATGTGGGAATCCATCTGTCTACATTTATTTTCTTTCTTTATGTTGCCAACAAATCTTTTCCTTTTACTTTAATTTCTACTTTCTTTTCCATTTTGCATCTTTTCTTTTCCCCTTTTTTAAAACTTGAATAATAATTATTGTATATATGTATTGTTCAAAAGGTTATTTAAAAGGATGTTAGATGGTCTGAGACAATGTGGGGGTGACTGTTCTATCTGATTCAATTTGGTCAATAAACCAATAATAATAATGGGTGCAAGATTAGACCAATGAGTAGATCATTTTTGGTGTTGTGGGGGGACCAGATTTGATTGCTGGAGAATTTTACATCTCAATATATTCATATATCTATACAATATCATATCTGTACATTTTACCTTTTTGCCTATGCATTCTAACATAAATGACTCCTTTAAACCAATTATAATATCTCACATTCTTTTCATTAATTGATCATTGGTTTGTGGACTAATCGAATATATCCGTTGCTCATAATTCATCCACATGTAATCATTAAACTTATTATGCCACTATAGTACAAATGTGAATACAATATATATTTTTGTGTGTGTGTTTTTTTAACATCTAGTTTATGAATAATACTATAATGAATGTGCTTATGCACTAGAAAATTATTGTATTGGATAGTGTCTTTGATTCCTATATATTATGCTATTCTGTATTCACAGATTCAATTTCTCACTCTATATATCTATATACATAAATACTTTTATCTCCTTTTTCTCAATTATATAATATTCGTTCTTTGACTCTCTTTCTCATATCAATAAAACGTAACAAATATAATATATCAATGTGTGTTATTTTAATACATGCAATGCAAAACCTAAAACACATGATGCATTATGATATACATTATCAATAAATGTATGCGATATATTTATTTAATATTCTTAAAACTATACGATGAAAGTATCCCAACTTAATTATTTGGCACCTTTAACAAATAATGTTATAAATTTAATCAATACTTGGATGTTTGTTAACAATAAACTAACTCATTCTAAACACATGAAAACTTCTGTAATTCTTTTATCTTATATGTTTTCAAGCAAAATTATCTAATTTGTCATAGTCATTCAGCCTTTAATTTCACAACAAAATGGTATACTTGATGGATATACATGTGGTTAGTCGTTACTTTAATATTATTATACTTGATGGATCCTAAATAATGCAATATAAGTAGCACTCTTAAGGGATAAATTCTTAAATTCGTGCATGTGTTGCACTTAAATCTCTAACTTATTTTTTTAACAGTATAAATTGATAACGTTTATTTTTTGTTGTAATTGTTTCTTTTTCCCAATAAGTGGTAAATACCAAAATTTTTAAATAATGATATTTGCGGCATAAATACCTAAATTTATATAATTATTGCACTTAAATACCTAACTTTTAACTTTTGTAGCATATATAATAAAAAAAACTGGTTTAGTTTTAAAAAGGAAAATATTTAAATTATAAATTTAATCAATACAAAATTAACATCTAAAAAATTAAAATAAAAAATAAAAAATAAAAAATAATTCTAATTATTTAGGCTTGATGGATGGTTATTATGAATGCGTTGTGACTAGGTTATACCGCTAAGGCTCGGGGTTAAGGATCGTGCTCGGGACCGCTCTTCATCCTTTGCTCAGGACTCGAGGTAAAAAAACAGCACCCAAGTTGTGTATGGGGCTGAGATCCCCTGTAAATGAACATATGTGAGATTATAAATGTATGTGTGATTGGAGATATCTGGATAGACATGTTTGCCCGTGCTGCTTTCGATTGCGTGTTTTGCAATCTGTTTATCTATTATATTTGATGTTAAAGTCCGACCTAAGGGATTCGGGGCTGATGTTAAGCGTGTGGAACGCAGCTCGGCCTAAGCAATTCGGGATTAGCTAAATAACTAGAGGGCTTGGCCTAAGGGCGCCGACGCCTAACTAATTGTATTGAGATTAATTAATATGTTTGGATTAAACTATTTATTGTTGCCTAGCTTATTGCTTGTATTCTGTTGTTGATTGAATTGGTTGATCTAACTTTGCTATGCATATATTGTTGTTATCTATGCTTGTTGAGTTTAGTTTTCTTATTGGGCCTTGGCTCATAGGTGTTATGTAACGTCTGAAAATTATCTAATAAGGCTTAGGGGGTCGGGATGGAAATATATGGAATTACGTGTTTAATTGCTATATTAGTTGTAAATATGGCCCGTTGCATGCATAAATGTGTATTTATGTGCATATATGTGAGAGATCACATTATTATGTGGGTTTATTTGAACTATTCGGCACGAGGCGATCCTAGAGAGCAAGTTAGCGAGAAAAGTCACAACGGGACCCAATACCCGACTCGGGGAGAGTCAAGGGGTATTTTTGGTATTAGATATTTAATTGGTTATCAGGTTATGGAAATAAATAATTGGAGATATATTCGAAGTTAGAGTGTTTAGGAGGGAATATTTGGGAAATTTATCATTTTTCCCTCGGAGACGTTTTTGGTACCCCGAGCCTTGGTATTAACGTAAGTGACTTAAGTTAGGTAAGACAAAAGGTAGGAAACACTTAGAAGTTCTGCCTGAAACCGACTCTCCCTCTCCAATTACTCTCTTCTTTTTCTCTCTAGAAGCTCTTCCAAGCTAACCATTGAACCATGGGATTTTTGGGCTAGGTTCACAAGAATTGGAGCTCTAGACATGGAGATTAGCTCAGTGTTAGCTTGTGGATTCAAACAAAGATTGATGTAAGCTTTGAATTATGGTTTTAGAATTTAAATTCTGAGTTTTCATGACTAGTTTTAAGTGTTCTTGAACTCTTAAAGTTCAAAGATTTAATTGGTGGCTTCGTGAGTTTTGGGACCAGCTTTCTGTTGGGTTTTGTTGCTTGGAGCATATTTGAGCAGTTGTGTTGATTTAATTGTGTTGTTGGGATGATTTTAGGTTAAATTGGATGAGATTTGGCTGTTGAAATGGAGTTTTTTCTGGGTTCGAAGGGAGTCGGGCCGCGGCCCTCTAGAACAGATGGCAGCCAGGGATGAGGGTGGGCCGCGGTGCCACTATGGCTGGGTCGCGGCGCATGTCTGTTGATTGGGGAGGCTGGGCCTCTAGTTTGAGGCGAGCCGCAACTATTAAGGGGTTTTTGGACACCTAGAAGGTTTTGAGCGCAGGAACTCAACCTTAGGGGCTCGGGATTGTTTCCACTACCTGGTTTGGTAGAACCTAAGGTCTCGAAGGCTAGGAATTGGTCCGGAAGAATATGATTACTCGATATTAATAGAATCCTATTTTATGGTTGTGACTTAGGGTATCGCTAAGGGGCTTAGAACTGGGATCGTGCTTGTAGTGCCCCGAAATCCCTAATGCGGTTTAACGACTAGATTAGTAGGCCGGGAGGGCCATAACTGTTTTATTATGCCATTAAATGATTATATGCATGTTTATGTGAATTATATGATAATATGATGTTATATGCATGCATGTGGGTCCACATTTGATTATTATGATATTTTGGTGATTTGGCCTGTTGATGGCATATTTGTATGTTTGGGTGCATATTGTGATTTGCGAATGAGATCTCATTATTATGGAGATATATTCGAGCTATTCGGCATGAGACGGTCTTATATTATGGATTAGCGGTTTTGTCATAACGGGGGTCTTTTATTGGGATATTGAGTAATGAGAATGTTATTTGATGATAAATTGGGAGTTATTGAGATCAGGAGGAAATTCTGGGAGTTTTGACTATAATGTCCCCGGGGTGTTTTCGGGATCCCGAGCACTAGGTTTTATTTGAGGTTACTTAAGCTTGAAGTAGCTTGTCAGATAGAACGTACGTTAGAAAACCTCTCGTTCTTTCCCGTTAGTTCATTCTTACTGTTCGGAGCATTTTCGAAGAAATCTCGAGTTCTAGGAGTCACAATCAAATGAGGATTGAGGCATAGCGATCCTAGGAAAGATTAGAAGCTTCTTGACCAAAGGATTTGACAAGAAACAACCCAATCAAAGGTAATCTAAGTTTTAAGTTTTGAGTTTTTAGAGTTTCTAAGCTTAGAATTGGCTTTTGTGAATCGTTGAGTTTTTGGTTTGTTTCAGCCTTGGAATTTGATGGTTTTGGATCGTTGGGAAGCTTGGGAACTTTGACTTGATGATTTGGAAGTGTTTAGGCATGGTTTTGGGAGGTTTAGGATGAAGGAGAACGTGTTTGGGGATGGCACTAGGTTGGGGGCCGCAGCCCTAGCTCGAAGAAGCAGGTGGAGCGATTTTGCCTTTGTTGGGCACCGCGGCCCTTGCTCCAGGAGTGGCTGGGGACCGCGGCCCAAGGTGTTAGGGCCGCAACCCTTGGACAGGGTTGAGCCAGTTTGAGTGTCTTGGCCCCAGGAACATGGTTTTAGGCCTCGGGATCGTTCCTACTATCCGGATTAGTGGGGATTGATGTTCCGGAGGCTAGATCTTGGTTTGGGTTTATCATCTTATTGATGGTGTCCCATATTTGGTTATGAATAGGTGACCGCTAAAGGACTAAAAGTCAGATCGTTCTCAAGGGTCATTCTTTAATTCATTCTCGCTCGAATCAGAGGTAAGAAAACTGCACCCTGTGTATGTGACATGCATGATTGTTGTTGAGGCATGTTGGTTGATAAATGTGGACATTGAGTGCATATTAAATGTTAGCGAATATTGTTTACTTGTATATGGCACTGACTAGTCAGGGACATTGACCTAAGAGTCAGAAACGACATAAGCGTCCTGAAAGCAGGGTCGAATGAAGATTAGATCTAATCGATATCAGCGTTGAATGACTCTAAGGCATTAATGTTGGATCGACCCTAAGTTCGATGAAACTTATAAGCGCTTGGCTAGTCTAAGAATAGTTACTCAGAGCCAGGGCCTAAGGCCTAGGTGACTGCTTGTCACATGGCTAGGGAACAAAGTTCCATAGTTATGACTCTAGGGTCATGAGGAAGGTTATGTTGGTGACTAGTCATCATGCACCTATCCTGTTTAAGCTAGTGAAAGGTTCACTTATCTGTTAAGCCCCGGTGATCCTATCATCACAAGGCTAAAGGGAGCTATACCCAACTTAGTGACTTTTGCGACTGTCACTCATCTATTTTGGACTGAAAGTCCTGAATAATTATTATGATCATTGTTGATATTATATCATGCTATATTGTGTTTTCTTGCTGGGCCTGGCTCATGGGTGCTATGTGGTGCAGGTAAAGGGAAAGAAAAGCTCACCCAGCCTTGAGTGGAGAGCTTAGGTGGTGATGTGTACATATGCGGCCGCTTGACCACCACGGCCAAGGAGTTCTCAGAGGAACTAGGGGGTTTACCCTATTTTTTGCCGCTTAGGTCGGCGGGTTTATAAATTTGAAACAGTAATGACCTTCTTGAGTTGTAAATAACTTGTAAACATTTTTATGGGCCCATAAACAGTTTTATGTATTTAAAAAAATATATCCTTTCCTTTTTATTGGTTTTTCCACCTTAGCCTGTTAATAACACTTAGATGCACGTTTTTAACCAAAGGACTCGGGTAGCGAGTCAAATTTCTGGTTCACCGTTCTCCGTAACTGTTCTGGGGTAACCAGGGCGTTACAACTTGGTATCAGAGTGTGCCAAGGTTAGAGTTCCTGTAGACTGGCTGGGCATGTACACACATATTTGAAGTCAAGCTCGACTCATGGTTTGGTAACTATTTATGTGGTTATATGTATAACTGCTTAAATATAGTATATATGCTTTACCTATATGCATGAGACACCATGTTAAACCTGTGACCTGAAATATTATATCCTCAGCAAATGTGTGCTAATTAGTACTGAGATTGCTGGAACATACTTATCATTGTGGTTGTTTGTGAATTATTATGTGATACATGCTGAGTGCTAAATGCTATAAACATGTATCTGAGTGTATAATTGTATGACTGTGGAATATGATAATTGTCTGCTTGTTCTTGGACCGTAAGGCGGCAAGAGGTTTAGTTATTACTACCTGACTGGCCGTATTGATCAATGTTTCAGCAAGGTATAACAGATAAGAATGAATCCAGGGCAGATAGATACGTCAGCTGGCCAAAGTGATCAAGGCCAGAATAATAATAGCCAGGGTCAGGAAAATGACCAGTCACAGATTCCACAGCCAGCTCCTGTAAACTGGCAGCAGATAATTAGTGATTTGCAGGCAATAGTGTTGAGACAAGGAGAAGAGCTTCGTCTCTTGAGACAATAGCAAGCGCCTGCAGTGGCTAGTGTATCAGAGGCACCTCCTGTGTCGGTGGCAGCAGCAGAGCAGCTGCCTGAGGTAGGAAATAAATGGGAACCTCTTTACGAAAGGTTCAGGGCCGTGCCAAGGCTGAACAATGGATGAGTATGATTACCACTATCCTTGATTTCACGAGGGTATCTGGTAATGAGAGGGTGGCCTGTGCCTCCTATATGTTTCATGAGGATGCCTGAATCTGGTGGGAGGTGATTACCCAAACCAGAAATGTTAATGCCCTGAGCTGGGAGGAGTTTCAGACCTTGTTTAATGAAAAATATTATAATGATGCCATCAGGGCATCTAAAGTTGAGGAGTTCATCAGGCTACTTCAAGGAAGTTTGTCAGTCACTGAGTATGTCTTAAATTTTGATTGTTTGGAAAAGTTTTCCATGGAGCTGGTGCCCACTAATGGGACTAGAAGAGAGAGATTCCTTCAGGGGCTACAGCCCAGATTATCTCGTGATGTACGTATCACCACTATGGCTGGGGTTACTACCTATGCACAGGTGGTGGAGAAAGCACTCACAGCTGAGAGTGCAGAGAACAGGATCTGGCGAGAGAGTGCAGCCAGAAAGGATTTCAGGAGGACAGGTCCTCCATTTGTGGGTTCTGGTAGGGGTATAGGCCCCAGTGAGCAAAAGAGGAAGGTTCCTGACACCTTCCCAGTTCCAGGTCCTGATAGGCGGCCGTGTGGTATTTCTATGGGTCGTCCAGTTGGTAGTGAAGCCTGGAAGTCTTATCCTAAGTGCCCTAGATGCAAGAGGCATCATTTGGGAGAATGTAGGGAAAGGGCCTGCTTCTCATGTGGAGCAGTGGGTCATCTTAAAAAGGATTGTCCTATGATCAGAAAAGAAGAACCCAGGAAAGCGGACAGCTCGGCCCCAACTCGGGTGTTCGCATTGACACAAGCAGAAGCTGAGGATTCTCCCTCAGTTGTTACAGGTCAGCTTCTTAGTGCTGGAACCCCTTATAATGTATTGATTGATTCTGGTGCTACACATTCTTTTGTTGCTAGTAGTATTATTGATAGACTGTGTACACCTTGTGATTTTTATGTTGTGGGGTTTGGAACTTTGTTACCCACTGGAGAGTTAGTGGTTTCCAAGAGATGGGTTAGATCTCTGCCAGTGACAGTGGAGGGCAGAGAATTATCAGTGGATTTGATAGAGTTGGTTATGACTGACTTCGATATGATATTGGGTATGGATTGGTTGGCAAAGTATGGGGCAACCATTGATTACAGAAGGAAGATGGTCACCTTTGAGCCTGAAGGTGAGGATCCTTTTGTGTTTGTTGGTACTATGCATGGACCTCGCATACCTATGATTTCTATATTGAGGGGTGGGGATTTATTGGAAGGAGGTTGCATTGGATTCTTAGCCAGTGTGGTTGATACTACTCAGGTTGTGCCAGTGAGACCAGACTTATTTGCAAGTTTCTGGATGTGTTTCCATAAGATTTTCCAGGGTTGCCACCACACAGAGAAATTGAGTTCGTTATAGAACTGGCACCAGGGATTGAGCCAGTGTTTAGAGCACCTTACAAAATGGCCCCAGCTGAGTTGAAAGAATTAAAGGTATAGTTGCAAGAACTGTTAGATTTGGGTTTTATCAGACCTAGTTTATCACCTTGGGGTGTGCCAGTTCTGTTTGTGAAGAAGAAGGATGGTTCTCTGAGGATGTGTATTGATTACAGGGAACTGAATAAGCTGACAATTAAGAACAAGTATCCTTTGCCAAGGATAGATGATCTGTTTGATCAGTTGCAAGGTAAGAAGGTATTCTCAAAGATCAACCTTCGTTCTAGTTATCATCAATTGAGGGTTAAGGAGGGAGATATACCGAAGATTGCTTTTCGTACTAGGTATGGGCATCATGAGTTCCTAGTTATGTCATTTGGATTGACTAATGCCCCTGCTGCTTTTATGGATCTGATGAACAGAGTGTTCAAGGATTATCTGGACCAGTTTGTGATCGTCTTCATCGATGATATTATGGTATATTCTCAGTCTGAGTCAGAGCATGAGCAACATCTGAAATTAGTTCTACAGAGACTGAGGGAACACAGATTGTTTGCCAAGTTCAAGAAATGTGAGTTTTGATTATCTCAGGTATCCTTTCTTGGGCATGTTGTCAGTAAGGAGGGGATTAAGGTAGACCTAGACCCAACAAGGATTGAAGCGGTCAGAGATTGGCCAAGGCCAAAGAATGCTTCTGAGGTTAGAAGTTTCCTTGGACTAGCAGGTTATTATAGGCGTTTCGTGGAAGAGTTCTCAAAGATTGCTACTGCATTGACTGAGCTGACATGCAAGAGTTAGAAATTTATGTGGTCAGATAAGTGTGAGAACAGCTTCTAGGAACTGAAGCAGAGATTGATTACAGCTCTGATTCTGAGTCTTCCGACAGATCAGGAGAAGTTTGTGATTTATTGTGATGCTTCTCATTAGGGTTTGGGCTGTGTTCTAATGCAGTCAGAGAAGGTAATTGCTTATGCTTCTCGTCAGTTGAAGGAGTATGAAAAGAGATATCCTACTCATGATTTAGAGTTAGCAGCTGTGGTCTTTGCTTTAAAGATATGGAGGCATTATCTTTATGGAGAGAAGTGTGAGATCTATACAGACCACAAGAGCCTGAAATACTTCTTCACCCAGAAAGACTTGAATATAAGACAAAGGCATTGGCTAGAGTTAGTAAAAGATTATGACTGTGAGATTTTGTATCATCCAGAAAAGGCCAACGTGGTAGGTGATGCTTTAAGCCAGAAGGGTCCGGGACAGATTCATGGTATGAGGCTAATAGCCAGGGAGTTAGCAGATGATATGACCAGAGCTGGTATAGAGTTGCTGGTGGGCCAGTTGGCTAATATTACGCTACAGTCTACGCTATTGGAGAGAATTAAGGAGGGTCAGTTGAGTGATCCACAGCTGATCAAGATCAGAGAGGATATTTTGGCTGGAGCATCTAGAGATTATACAGTGTCTGAGTTTGGCTTGTTGAGATACAAGAAACGAATATGTGTTCCACTAGACACTGCTTTGAGGCGAGAGATTCTGGATGAATCTCATACTACACCTTACTCTTTGCATCCAGGCACCACGAAGAGGGATGTATCAGGATGTGAGATCGTTATATTGGTGGCTGGGGATAAAGAGGGATGTAGTGGAATATGTGGCTAAGTGCTTGACATGTCAGTAGGTCAAGGCTGAGCATCAGAGGCCGGCAGGGTTATTGCAGCCTCTGGATATCCCAGAGTGGAAGTGGGAAGACATCACAATGGATTTTGTGGTGGGCTTGCCCAGGACTGTTGGTCAACATGATTCTATTTGTGTGATAGTGGATCGCTACACCAATTCAGCTCACTTTTTGCCAGTGAGAACTACTTATACAGTTGATCAGTATGCAGATCTCTATGTGAGAGAGATCGTGCACCTTCATGGAGCGCCCAGGTCGATCGTGTCAGATCGGGACCCTAGTTTTACTTCCAAGTTCTAGGGAAGTTTGCAGAAGGCCATGGGGACATTGTTGAAGTTTAGTAGTGCTTATCATCCTCGGACAGATGGGCAATCTGAGAGGACGTTCCAGATATTGGAGGACATGCTACAGGCATGTGTGCTAGACTTTGGTGGATCTTGGAGTAAGTATCTACCTTTGATAGAGTTCTCCTACAACAACAGTTATCAGTCTACGATTGGAGTTGCACCTTATGAGATGTTGTATGGTAGGAAGTGCAGATCTCCCATTCATTGGGATGAGACAGGTGAAAGGAGATACTTGGGTCCAGAGGCAGTTCTGAGGACCAATGAGGCTATTGAGAAGATTAGAGCTCGGATGCTCGTTTCTCAAAGTAGGCAGAAGAGCTATGCAGATCCCAAGCGTAGGAACGTGGAGTTCCAAGTGGGAGACTATGTCTTCCTTAGAGTCTCGCCATGGAAAGGGGTGAGAAGGTTTGGGAAAAAGAGCAAGCTGAGCCCTAGATTTGTAGGTCCATTTGAGATCCTAGAGAGGATTGGTCAAGTGGCTTACAGATTGGCTTTGCCTCCATCATTGTTAGCCGTGCATAATGTATTTCATGTTTCAGCTCTTCGGAGGTATGTATCATATGTGAATCATATTTTGAGTTATGAAGATCTGGAGTTTGAGGCAGATCTTTCCTTGGAGGAGCAGCCAGTCCAGATTCTTGACAGAGAAGATAAGGTCCTTAGGAATAAAACGATACCTTTGGTTAAGGTATTGTGGAGGAACAGCAAGGTCGAGGAAGCGACCTGAGAGCTGGAGTCAGATATGCAGAGTCAGTATCTTGAGCTGTTCAGGTAAATTTCGAGGAAGAAATTTCTGTAAGAAGGGGATAATTGTAGTGCCCCGAAATCCCTAATGCGATTTAATGGCTGGATTAGTAGGTCTGGAGGGCCATAACTGTTTTATTATGCCATTAAATGATTATATGCATGTTTATGTGAATTATATGATAATATGATGTTATATGCATGCATGTGGGTCCACATTTGATTATTATGATATTTTGGTGATTTGGCCTGTTGATGGCATATTTGTATGTTTGGGTGCATATTGTGATTTGCAAATGAGATCCCATTATTATGGAGATATATTCGAGCCATTCGACATGAGACGGTCTTATCTTATGGATTAGCGGTTTTGTCATAACAGGGGTCTTTTATTGGGATATTGAGTGATGAGAATGTTATTTGATGATAAATTGGGAGTTATTGAGATTAGGAGGAAATTCTGGGAGTTTTGACTATAATGTCCCCGGGGGTGTTTTCGGGACCCCGAGCACTAGGTTTTATTTGAGGTTACTTAAGCTTGAAGTAGCTTGTCAGATAGAACGTACGTTAGAAAACCTCTCGTTCTTTCCCGTTAGTTCATTCTTATCGTTCGGAGCATTTTCGAAGAAATCTCGAGTTCTAGGAGTCAGAATCAAGTGAGGATCGATGCATAGCGATCCTAGGAAAGATTAGAACCTTCTTGACTGAAGGATTTGACGAGAAACAACCCAATCAAAGGTAATCTAAGTTTTAAGTTTTGAGATTTTAGAGTTTCTGAGCTTAGAATTGGCTTTAGTGAATCGTTGAGTTTTTTATTCGTTTGAGCCTTGGAATTTGATGGTTTTGGATCATTGGGAAGCTTGGAAACTTTGACTTGATGATTTGGAAGTGTTTAGGCATGTTTTTGGGAGGTTTGGGGTGAAAGAGAACGTGTTTGGGGATGGCTCTGGGTTGGGGGCCGCGACCCTAGCTCGAAGAAGCAGGTGGAGCGATTTTACCTTTCCTGGGTGCCGCGACCCTAGGTGTTGGGCGCCATGGCCCTTGCTCTTGGAGTGGCTGGGGTCGCGGCCCAATGTGTTAGGGTCGAAGCCCTTGGACAGGGTTGAGCCAGTTTGAGTGTTTTGGCCCCGGGAACATGGTTTTAGGCCTCGGGATCGTTCCTACTACCCGGATTAGTGGGGATTGATGTTCTGGAGGCTAGATCTTGGTTTGGGAACCTTTGTTTATCATCTTATTGATGGTGTCCCATATTTGGTTATGACTATGTGACCGCTAAAGGACTAAAAATCATATCGTTCTCAAGGGTCGTTCTTTTATTGATTCTCGCTCGAATCAGAGGTAAGAAAACTGCACCCTGTGTATGTGACATGCATGATTGTTGTTGAGGCATGTTGGTTGATAAATGTGGACATTGATTGCATATTAAATGTCATGCATGAATCAGAGGTAAGAAAACTGCACCCTGTGTATGTGACATGCATGATTGTTGTTGAGGCATGTTGGTTGATAAATGTGGACATTGATTGCATATTAAATGCTAGGGAATATTGTTTACTTGTATATGGCACTGACTAGTCAGGGACACTAACCTAAGAGTCAGAAACGACATAAGCATCCTGAAAGCAGGGCCGAATGTAGATAGATCTAATCGATATCAGCGTTGAATGAATCTAAGGCATTAATGTTGGACCGAACCTAAGGTTGATGAAACTTATAAGCGCTTGGCTATTTTAAGACTAGTTACTCAGAGCCAGGGCCTAAGGCCTAGGTGACTGCTTGTCACATGGCTAGGGAACAAAGTTCCATAGTTATGACTCTAGGGTCATGAGGAAGGTTATGTTGGTGACTAGTCATCATGCACCTATCCTGTTTAAGCTAGTGAAAGGTTCACTTATCTGTTAAGCCCCGGTGACCCTATCGTCACAATGCTAAAGGGAGCTATACCCAACTTAGTGACTTTTGCGACTGTCACTCATCTGTTTTGGACTGAAAGTCCTGAATAATTATTATGATCATTGTTGATATTATATCATGCTATATTGTGTTTTCTTGCTGAGCCTTGGCTCATGAGTGCTATGTGGTGCAGGTAAAGGGAAAGAAAATGTAACGCCCTACTACCTTAGAGCCATTACTAAGTGAGTTTAAAATATGTTTTTAACTCGCTAATCGAGGTTTTAAGGCAAACGTGTAACCAAATCATAAACAGAGACATAAACTTCGAAAATAATTCCATTTATTGAAATCATAAAATATTTAACATTTGGGATCCCAAAATACTGTTTAACTCAAAATATACTTTAAGTCGACTATACGACAAAATAGGGTTCTCTACAAACAACATCCAAAAATACCCTTGGCCGTGGCAGCCGGGCAGACCAGACATGTACGCGTCGCCTCACGCTCTCCATACTCATGGTCGGTTGACTTTCTCTTTGCCTTTACCTGCACCATAGAGCACCCGTGAGCCAAAGCCCAGCAAGAAAACTTCACATACATAGATAACATATGCATATAAACCACTCAACATACAACAAATTCGCCAACATGCTAAACACATACGACCAAGCCGTCCCAAACGCTTTACCAGGCCCTTGGTTGCGGTCTACACCGTAAGGATATCCCAGATATCCTTTAGGGTCTTACCCTGGCAACTCGCACTCTGCATGCTAAACGCTGCTCCCGGCCCCTTGCTGTTCTTGGCCTTCGCCGTTCCCGGCCCTTGCCGTTCCCAGCCCTTGCCGTTCCCGGCCTTCACCGTTCATGGCCCTTGCCAACCAATCACGTATATGCATACACAACATAATTAAAACATAACCTAATCATATACCAACACAATCAATGGGCTACACCCAACACATAATCATATAGGGCCATGCCCTGCAACACAACTATGGGGCCTCGCCCTGCTCTATGGGTGCAACAACTTTCTTACCTATGTTCCAAGCTTCTTGAGCACTCAACCCTCGAGCACGGTCCTCTAGTCCTATCCTCACCAAGAACCTAGTCACAACTCATACATAACACTCCCATTACTAACCAATTCAAAAACTTCTCCCGGAAACAATCCTGAGCTCTCGGAACCTCCCGACTCCCCACACAAGGTGGCGGAAGCGTCCCCCGAGCCCCCTGGGCAAAAGCCTACAAACTGAAATTTTCCCTGCCCAGAAATGGCGTAGCATCGTGGCGCCCAGAAGGGCCCTCGTCTACTGATCCAGCCTAGTGTCACAGCGCAGAAGAACAGGGCCGCGACGCCCCTTCGCAAACCCAGAAATCTGGGTTTCTCCAAACGTTTTCCCCGAGCCAAAACACTCCCAAATCAATCCCAAGGCATACCTAAGTCTCAAATTCAATTCAAAAACCCCACATAGACCATCTAACAACTCAAAAACATCAACAACAAGCTCAAACACACAATCAAACCTACAATTCATAATTTGGTTTAAAACTTCAGAAACTTAAACCAAGCCTTTCAAAACCTAAACCCCCCTTTAAAAATCTTAAACCATACCAGATATAAACTTCAGAAATGCATAGAATTCTTACCTCAAACAAGAGTTCGACCTTAAGCTGCTTTCCCAATCAAATTCCAAGCTTAATTCAACAAATCAAAGCTGAACCTAACCATAATTCACCCCAAGAATCTATCAAGCAAAACACCCAATTTCAACTCTCAAACCATGAAATTCTTAGCTGAATTCTACAATATAATTACTCAGATTTCCCTTACCTCAATATGTAGAACAATCCTCTAAGTTTTCTGGCCTTAACTCCCTTCTTGATCCCACAAAAATTCAGAGATTCCTTCCCTTCCTTTCTGTTTTTCCCTAGTTTTCTCTAGTGCTCCCAAAGCCAAGCTCTTGCATAAAGACAAGGATGAGAACGTTCCAGCCTTTCCCCTCAGCCAAGGTTATCTATATCCAAACCAAAAGATCCATTTTCCCTTCCATCAAACCCATATTCTAACTAATCCTCAAGGGCAACCTAGACCTTTCCTATTCCTTTACAAATATACCACTTTCTCACTTAAAGTAACTATCCTCAATAGTTACTGTTAACCGAGATTTTCAGCAACTCTATTAATGAACAATATTTGCTGGTAATAATAATAATGAAAGTAGAAGATCAACGCGGGGTTTTTACGTGGTTGGGGCGTTAACTAGCCTTAGTCCACGAGTCTATATATTAGAGCTAGAAGAAGCTTTTACAATGGAGTTTTCTAGCTATATCTGAACAGAGTTTCTGCCTTCTTTTTTCTCCGACCCCCCTTTACATTGTTCTACAGCTTATATTTATAAGCTGAGGGGAATACCGGGTCTGGGCCGGATCCGACCCGGGCCCATCAGAGAAATGAGTACAAGGGGCCTTTCTAGTGGAGGCCCAATACAAAGAGATATACAATACACGAAATTCAAACCAGCTAAGGCCCAATTGGTTGACCTGAGATACAACCTTCGCCCGAGAAAACGGCGCTTTGGCTCTGACCACTTCGAGTCACGAGGCTGATTCAGGAGACAAGACCGGTCAGGGTACTTGGCTGCGCAGTCCTGACACATCAGTGAGCAATCCCGAGGCGACCCTTTCTGCAGGCGAAAAGTGGGGGACAATGCCCATGCGAAATGAGGCGGCTTCAGGATCCAGGACGCTTGGCCCTTCAACCGGGGAGGAGATGATCCAGGTCCGTTTACCTTTGGCCCACTCCGTTTACCATAGGCCCGGACCACACCAGGGTCTGGGACAGGAATGCGTAGGCCGTGACGGTCCGGGCGCTCTGGACATCGCTGGACCGTTCTTGCTGAGGACGAACCCGGAGGGACGTCCCGGACCCCTCCAATGGGCCCAGTCTAGAGTCCCTGGTCCGTACCAGTCCCCTTGGGCAATATTCAAACCAAGGGACCCTGGGCCGGGCCCATACGCCGATCTGGTCCTCTGACCGTGGGCCAGGGCAAAGGCCCAATGCCCCTGCAGGAAATGGGGATAACAGTTACCTATAGTTACCCAAGTGTCATTAACCATTACTCATAATTCCCAAACTAAATTTATGATATTCCCAAAATACACCTAGGCTCCTCCCGAGCCAGGTATTTAATCCTGTTGTGACTTTAAACGGAATAGCTCTCTAGGACCGTCTCGGAACATGCATCACAAATACATCACCATTATATCGAAAATATCACATATATTACATTTATGCCCTCAACGGCTAAAATTACCAATTTGCCCCTAACTACCGAATGGGACCTACATGCACATTTAGCCACCTAAACATGCATTCTAACCACATATCCATTAAATTCACATAAATCAATACTGTATAACAATTATTGCTCTCCAGGCACACTAATCAAGGCTCCAAGCCTTATTAGCGAATTTGGGTCGCTATAGAAAAGCTCACCCAGCCTTGAGTGGAGAGCATAGGTGGTGATGTGTACATATGCGGCCGCTTGACCACCATGGCCAAGGAGTTCTCAGAGGAACTAGGGGGTTTACCCTATTTTTTGCCGCTTAGGTCGGCAGGTTTGAAAATTTGAAACAGTAATGACCTTCTTGAGTTGTAAATAACTTGTAAACGTTTTTATGGGCCCATGAACAGTTTTATGTATTTAAAAAAATATATCATTTCCTTTTTATTGGTTTTTCCACCTTAGCCTATTAATAACACTTAGATGCACGTTTTTAACCAAAGGACTCGGGCAGCGAGTCAAATTTTTGGTTCACCGTAACTGTTCTAGGGTAACCAGGGCGTGACAGTGCTCGAGGGTCATTCTTATTTACGCTTGCTTGGACCTAAAGTAAGAAAATTGCACCCAGAATGTGTTGTATGTGATTAGGGCTTGACCCGTTTGTTATATATTAATAATATTAGGGCTTGGGCCCTAGGATTGGTTATGTTAGGCTATTTTTCTAAATTCTTAAGTGCTTATATTTGTTATATAAGTTCGATGGATAGGGCATGTGGCCCCGTCATGCGAATATGTTTAGTGTTATAGAAATGGTTATCCAATGGGATTATATGATTAGCATGAATATGTGCTTAATTTGTTGGGATGTGCCTATCCACATTTTCTTCTTATAAGTAAGGTATGTAAACCTGGATCAGGGCTTGCCTTATGAGTTAAGGACGACAATAGCGCACTGTACGTTGGTCACAAGGCATTGGCCTAAACCAGCAACTTACTATTACGTTGATTGACTCTAAGGTCGAAGATGAACCACTGGGGTTGGGCTAGCTCTATGGCTAGTGAGACAGAGCTAAGGGTGAGGCCCCAGGTTACTCTATGGTCACGTAGTTAGGGCATAGGCCTGAGAGTTGGCATGAAATCCAACTGAATAGGGCAACGGACCAAGATGATCCAATGATCGTGTGTTTGAACTATATTACATTGGCTATGAATTAATGTTGTTGATTATCATTGAATGGTTATTTAAAGTTATATTTTTTATTGTTATAAGTTATGTTTTCTTGCTGACCCTCGACTCACAGGTGCTTTGTTGTGCAGGTAAGGGAATGGGAAAGCTTGACCAGCCATGAGTTGGAGAGCTTCGGTGGCGGCGTGTACATATATGGCTGCTCGACCATCACAACTGAGGATATCTCAGAGGAACTAGGGTTATATCCCCATTTTGCCGCTTAGGCCAGCTGATGTAACTTTTGATATGTATCTATCCTTTTAACAGTTGAGTTGTAATATTTTGGGATCCCATGTTATATAATACGTTTGGAATAAAAGTCAATGATTCTTTGACAAAAAATTTTAACCCTAACCCTTGTCATTAACCTTAGTTACACGCTTTAAGCCAAATGACCTGATTAGCAGGTCTGACACAATTTTAAGTACACAGTGTAACGGTCCTGGATTAGGAGGGCGCTACATGTTACGTGGTGCAGGGAAAGGAAAGGAAAATATGGACAAGCCGTGAGTTGGAGAGCTTTGGGGGCAGTGTGTACATCGGCAGCTGCTCGACTGCCACAGCCGAGGGATTTACAGGGACTAGAGCCAAAACTGTATTTTGTCATTTAGGCTGGCTTCTATTGTAATTAACATTTGAGGGTTGTAACCGCCTTGTAAACATTACTTTTGGGACCCCATGTACCAAACTCTTATTTTAATGAAAGTCAACTATTTTACCTGAAAAATCTTTTAACCCTAACCCGTCAGTTTACTTTAGAAACACGTTTATGTCCAAATTACTTGATTAGCAAGTCTTGCACTATTTAAAATGTACAGTGTAACGGTCTTGGTTACCCATGGCGTTATAATTAAGCTAAATTCTTAGTGTTCTTGGTTTTGGAAATTTTGGCTTTAATCTTGCTAGTGATGATGTTGTGTTGTTCTAGAGGATAGATAAGGGATAGAATCAAGTTTTGTAAGTTTCTTAGGCTTTGATTTTCTGCTGAGTTCATAGATTTAATGGATATTCTCAGATTTGGGGCAAGTTCAAGCTTAAACTTCAATTTTGGAAAATCTTGGTGTTTTTGATGTCTTGATGATGTTTTGATTTTGTTATGGGGGTTGTATTACTGATTTGTGGTCGAAATGTTGTGTAAAACTGTTGAAAATGTGGTTTTGGGTCGAGTTGAGGTGGCTGGAATTGCAAGGGTTCGAATTGGGAAGAACACTATGATTTCTAAGCAATTTTGGGTTTCTGGCAAACTAGTGCGGGCGTGCTAGGGTCTCAGAACCTTAGAAATTTGGTTCCAATTTGGAATATCGAGACTAGGGGTGCGACCGTGCCAGTACCCAAGAAATCCCAAAATTTCTATTGGCGCGACCGCGCCAGGTGCCCTGAATGTCTATTTTTCTAAATTTTGGGATTTAGGCTCAAGGCCTCTAGAATCTATTTTGGGGCCCATTTAGGGATCAGGGGACGTTTCTAGTGCCTTGTTAACTAGGAATAGTGGTTCCAGGGGTTAGGGTTTAGATTAGAACTAGTGAGTTAGAGTTGAGTTTTGATAAGTGCATACTTGCGTTGTGACTAGGGTTTTCGCGAGGCTCAAGCAGGGATCGCACTCAAGGTCGTTTCATCTTTTACACAGGACCTTAGGGTAAGAAAACAGCACTTGTACTGAGATTAGGGCATTGGCTTCGGTTATTGAATGTGGATATTGTTGACTCTTGATTAAATCAATGACACAGAGTCACGAAAAAAACGATAAGAATTATATAGCTGAATGTAAAAATGTAAACGACACAAGAAATTTATAGTGGTTTAGCAATAGAGATTGGTAATAACATACGTCCACTTAGTGATTTTGTTGATGTGAAACCCCAAAACCCGGCTATCAACAAACAAGGGTTCACTGTGTTTCACTAGTCTTGAGGATAGCTACAAGTTTTGTATATAAACTCACTATTTCCCTTTGAATACAAAATATTTCATGTCCCATAAATGAATCATATGAGTCATATTTATAGGGTCATGGATGTACATATGAGCCTATGGGCCATGTTTAGTTGACATTACAAGCATACGAAAAAAATAACATAAATAATGATATTTACATTTAAAATAGTTAAATATCTCTGGAATATATAGCTTATAACCGTCTTTGAGCGTTTATCTCAGTCCCACGAGCAGCTCTGGTCGTATGCTTTGGTATACCTTATTTTCTTGGTGCTCAGCATATTCGTGCATCTATCGAGCAGTTTAATTTCTTTCATGACAATCTGGTTGTCAGTCAACTAGTCCTTCATTAATAGTCAGTCACGTGTTGTTCATGTGTCTCTTCAACATGCCACATCATTGTGCAAATATTTTGGGAAACATTTGCCCCCCAAGTTTATTTTAATGTGAACACCATTTAATAAACTTACTTGTCACATCCGACTGTACTTACTTCTTCGAAAAGGTAAGTAATCATTACATTTTCGGTTTCCCAGAAACGATTTGACGGTTATGGCTATTTCCTATGCAAAAACCCTCAAATCTCATTATTACATGTCAGATACCCCTGACCAATATAAATTCCCCTCTCCTTCCTTTATTTCATTTTTACTCGACCATTTTCTCTCTTTAAGAACATGCAGAAAAAACCTCCAAGAACTTCAGACATTTCAGTACGATTTGAGGTGTCTTCAAGCAACTCTGAGCAAAATCGTCATGATTTCTTCAACAACCCTTACCCTAAGTAAGTTTTCGAACCCATTCCTCTTAACTTTGTAGAAATTTTCATGCATTTTGGCTGTGATTTGTCTGTTTTCGTAACTGGGTTTTGCATGTTCTTGAGGGTAATCGGTTTAGGGTAAAACACATAGGATTTTATGGGATAAAATAGGGATTTTAGGAAATTTATGGAAAATAATGATGTTTAGAAAGGATATTTAGGCATATTGTGAATGATTTTGGGTCCAAAATCGAAGTGAAAATTCAATTTTGGGTATTTCGAAAAAACTGGGTTTTTCCCGCCCGTTTACGAAGTTGAAAAGTTTTTCCGAAAAAACTTTTCACATTCACTTTTTGATCCATTTTTCCAATCTGCTCGCATGTTTTTTTGTGTTTTTTAACAGGATGTTGATGGTCAGATAAAAGCTTAACTTTTATCCACAAACAGCGCTATCCTTATTTTTCTTTTTGTTTTTCTTTCTCTATTGGTCGTAGTTCTCACTTCTCCATTATTCTTCTCAGATATTTATGCATGATCCCTGGGGAGGTGAGAGACCAATAGACAACAATCTCCTTGCTCTAATGTTCGAGGATCATAAACAACCTTCTCTACCCTTTCCACAGCCTTTGGCACCACCCCCAACTCCTACAACCAACCTTCCTTAGAATTCTCCAAAGAAAAAACCAAACATGGCTTGTGTCAAACATACTGCCCATAGAAAAAGAAAAACCACAGACTCACCTACCAGCCAACAGCTAACACCGAGGGTCCTTCGAATGACCCTTAACTCTTGAGGGTGGCACCACCAGAGATCCAACCAAGGGCCTATCCACACGAAGGCCCATGAGCAGAGGTACCCTGGTACATAACCCCTCCAAGCGTCATATCGACCAGGATGGTGGCAAAGTATCCCAAGAAGTACGGACTTCCTGGGATTACTCTATACAAGCCTACACCAGACGAGAGGGAAAACATGCTCGAAGGCACCTTTAGTTCCTGGTCTAGGTATCACATAGAAGTGGGGGCAATTCTTCCTTTGCATGACTTCTTCCGAGGGGTAGCCAATTATTTCGAGGTCGCCCCATTTCAAATAACCCCCAATGGATATAGAGTGCTTTCAGGACTCTATATCTTGTACAACCATAAAAAGTGGTTTGTTTGGTCAAGATGTAATTATCCACCGCAAAAGCATAATTACATCTTTGTAAGTGTAACCCATTATTTCGGAATTCATGACTTAACTTAGGCAGTGCCGCCTTAGGGTCGGCCAAGTCTAAACTACATCACTTCCTCCTATCTTTGTAAGAAGCCAACCTTGGTATTGATATGTCTAGAAACCTTCCTTAGGGGGACGGAAACAAAGCCACCTCGAGGCCCTATTCATATCTCACTATGTTGTACTAATAATTGAGACCATAGGTATTGAGATGTTCACTTCCTCCCACTTACTATTTTAGAATAAATTTGTTTTATTAAACTAATCAATTAATTCCAAATTAATTACTAGTTTATTAATAACCATATGAATGTAATTAATTACAAAAATTATAATTATAAAAGAGCATGTTTCTATAATTAATATGATCTAATTAATTACCCATTACATTCATCTAACGTTACTAAAACGCTTTTTACATAAAGTTGGTTATCTTAAAGGCCTATAAAAACTATTGTCTTTATTATGGTGTGAGATACCAAGTTTTAACAAATTTAATACTTAGTAGTTTACATCCAATTGATTTCACCAAAAAGCAATTCATATAAACAAATAGGACAATCCTAGATAATCATGTTTCTAAAAGATGCATGATTAATAAGAAACTGTGAGGTTTCATGAATGACATGCAATTGACTAATGCATGATCATGTTATCAATCAAACATCAATAAACATTTATTTCAATAAATACAATAAATAAATAAATAAACTATAAATGATGAACCGAGTACTAATAGGTATTTCTAAGATGTACAACCCTTTGAAAAAATTAGAAATAAAATTGCAATCTAAGCCTATGTAGCATTCAAGACTCACCAATAATGCTCCTCCTCTCCTTTAGGCTTTCTTGTTAATCATTAGAAACTTTGTTTTGCCCAACTTATTGATTAGAAACAAAATTTCTAATAAATTTATTTAATTAAAACTAACTTTTAATTAAATAACCATTTTTATAATCTTTTTAATTTAGTTGAATTTAAATAATTAAAGAATCAAATTCAAATAATTATTTAAACTTAAGACATTAAAATATCTTAACCAACTAAAAGATATTTTATTTTCTAATAAAATAAAACAAGATAATTAAACTTTTAAATTCAAATAATTTAAAAATTAATTAAATAAAAGATATATTATAACAACTTTAGGATCTAGGGTTTGGGCACTAAGATTGGTGCCCTAGCCATCCTAGGGTTGGCAGCACCATTGAGCCTTAGGCTCGGATGCATGGCTGCAGCAGGGGCTCAGCGCTAGGGGCACGGTAGGGACGCGCGTGGAAGGAGACCAGGGCGCATGGGTGTAGCTGGGCATGTGCGCGCGGGAGTAGGGGCTCGGGAGCCTGGGTGACGCGCGCGGGAGCTGGGAGCTTGGGGCATGTGTGCCTGCGCGGGTGAGGCAGCCACGTGGCTGGTGCGTGCGGCTACAAAAGGTTCGGGCTTAGGCGTGCGTGTGGGTGAGCAGGCACTCGGGTCATGTGCCTCTTAGGTGTTGGTTTTATTGATCAAATTAGAGATTATACGCAGCGGAACAACAATCAAATTGTTAATTTAATCCCATAAGATTTCTAGATCTACTTCTTCACATGCATGTATATATTGAATCCAAGACATGAATAGAAAAAATTACCTCAGGTCCTTCCTTACTGCTATCATTTTGTATGGAAAAATCCTAGAGATCTCACACCAAGATCTTCCAAAATGTTCTCAGCACACAAAGAATGAGTGTGGGCTCGCTATACAAATAATAGGCAAAATCTATTTATCAAATGTTCTCAACACATGAGATCTGATAAAGTTTGGACCTAGGTTTTGTGAAGAACAGTGACTTTTGTATGTATCACTGTTCTCTTTCTTTGAGAGAAATTTCGAGATATTTTTCTATCCCTGAAAATTTATGTTCTGAAAAACTGATATCTTACATTTAATATATCCAATATATTAAAAAGAAAAATATTAGTTATTTTAACCAATTTGAAAATAACTAATCAGTTATCAGATTTTGTTTAAATAATAATATTTTAATCATAATACAATATCTCATTATTTATTTAATATTTAAATAACTAAAATTGTGAAACTAAGAAACTGCTCAGAGTCTCTTATGCGAGTAGCACAGTGACTGTGCACTGTGCTACACATGTACCACATGCTAGTGATGCCATGTGATTTTTCCCAATTTTTATTATTATTATTTAAATACCAAAAATCCCAAAAATAAATTAATTCAAAATTAATTATATTTTTGTTAAATCAAATAATTAATTAATTAATTACACATAATTATACAATAATTATGTTTGATACATAGAAAAATATTTTACTTATCAAATAAGTACTTTTTGCCCATTTTTGTATTTACCTTTGTCAATGTTTGTTTGAGCCATTTCGGGGACCATGGACCTATAACATTAAGCTCCAATAAATTGAAACTAAATAATTAAACTCTTTAATTATAATAGTTAATTTATTAATTCTGATATTTCTCCACTATAAATTCAGAATTGCACTCTTTATGTTATAGATATACTTTTACAGAAATCTTATCTTAAGTCATCCATTGATATATCCATCTTACAATAGTTCAACCCTCTAATTAATTAGTTCATAAATTAGAATGGAAGAATTACCATTTTACCTTTCTAATTTACTTCTTATTCCTTAAGTACCATTGATTCACTAGTGAATAATTAATCTATAATCTAATTATAGATTTGAGCTCAAAATCATTCAGTTCCAGAATTAACCCTTAAGGGAACTAATATACGATCCGTTAGGAAATATTAGATTCTGTATTGTTGATACATGTTCCCAGTCATCCATGATATTAAATCTCCAAAACAAAAGTCATTAGCCTCATTCTTTGAAGAGACCTTAACGAATGAATCAAAAGATTTAATAAACATGAATAGGAGTTCATGAATACTCAGGATTTAGGTTGATCTATAAATGATCATCAGATACAAATGAATGCGTAGCACCAAAATCAATCAAAACAGTAAAGGGAGTGCCAGCACTAGAAAGCTGACCTGTCACTACCGAGGGACTAGCCTCGGCCTCCGCCTGCGTTAGGGTGAACACTCGAGCTGGAGTCAAGCTGTCCACCTTTCCTGTCTCTCCCTTCTTCACCATCGGGCAATCTTTCCTGAGGTGTCCCACCACCCCACACACATAGCAGGCCTTAGCCCGACACTCACCCGGATGGCGTCTCCTGCACCTCGTGCATTCTGGATAAGTCCTCACGAATCACCGCCTCCCTGACGGCCACCCTGAGTACCCCGACCTCCCCTATCAAACCTAGGAGCGATTGGAGCATCAGGAGTCTTTCTTTTCAAATCACTGGGGCCTCCGCCCCTACCAGAACCAGAGTATGGAGGCACCGCCCTGCGGCCCTCCCTTCTTGCTGCACTATCCTTCCATATCCTATTCTCCGCTTCCTCAGCGGTCAGAGCCCTCTCCACAGCCTGGGCATAAGTAGTCACTCCAGGAACTGTGGTAATTTTTACATCTCGGGCTATCATAACATTCAGCCCTCTAACGAACTTGTCCTGCCTGGCTGCATCAGTAGGCACAAGGTCTGGTGCGAACTTCGCAAATCTATCAAACTTCAAGGCATATTCTGTAACTGTCATACTGCCCTGAACCAGCCCCACGAACTCAATCACTTTCTCTGCCCTGATGGCAACGTTATAATACTTCTAATTAAATAAATCCTTAAATCCTTCCCAAGTCAATGTAGCAACCTCTCTAGTTTGTGATGCTACCTCCCACCAGATTCGGGCATCATCTCTCAGCATATAAGTGGCACAGTCCACCCTGTCATGTCCTTCCACTCTCATAAAATCAAGAATGGTAGTGATCAAAGTCATCCACTGTTCAGCTTTCAGTGGATATGGACCACCCTCAAAGGTCGGGGGTTGTTGCTTCCTGAACCGCTCATACAACGGTTCCATCTTATTCCCAACATCAACTGGCTGTACCACAGGTACCAGTGCCGGTGGCCCAACTGGGGCAACACTCCCAGATGGAGCCTGCTGCAAAATTCGGATATGTTCGTCTTTGCTCTGAAGCCTAGCTTGCATTTCTGCCATTAACTTCTGCCAGTTCTCAGGGATTGGCGGAGGGGTCGGGCCCTGGTCATCATCTCTAGCCCCTGACCTGCCGGCTAGTCGTGTGGATTTCCTTGAACGCATAACTATTCAAGTCAATCTGCAATCAACGACTCGGCAATTAGGCTATGATGACAGGGTAATAATCTTTCCATAATCCATCACTGAAACTCCACTCATTCACAAGCAATCAAAGTATAGCAATTTATCCAGATATTCATCCACATGCACAACAATGCTAATAAGCACGCCTCAATAACATCATGCAATAGTCAAGGGCCAAGCCCTATCAGTATCTCATGCTCCCTATTCATCAAACAGATATATCATATCTCACTCAAATCACTTAAGCATGCAAACATGCATACACAATTACCAAACCCTGAGTTGAGCTTGTCTCCCGCAGCGAATGTACATACCCAGCCAGTCTCCAGGACTCATAAACCTAGGACGCTCTGATACCA
The DNA here is from genome assembly GCF_963169125.1 of Humulus lupulus. Lineage (NCBI taxonomy): Eukaryota > Viridiplantae > Streptophyta > Magnoliopsida > Rosales > Cannabaceae > Humulus > Humulus lupulus. The sequence goes on along the minus strand of NC_084801.1, from coordinate 51,279,899 downwards.
AGTTGTAACGCCCTGGGTAGCCAAGACCGTTACACTGTGTGTTTATAAAGTGCCAGACTTGCTAACCAAGTCATTTAAATAAAATCGTGTTATTGAAACTATTAAGGAACTAGGGTTGAAAGCGTTTTGGTTTCAAAAGCCACATTTTCATTAAAAAAAACATTGTTTACTTACACGGGATCCCAAAAATATCAGTTTAAAGGTCGTTTACAAAAGTTACAAGGTTCAAATACATTAGCCAGCCATACTAAGGAAAAACGAGCAGTTAGGTAGATCCCTGTCCTGACTCACTCCTCGACCATGGTGATCGAACAGCCGGCTATGTACATTTCACCTCGGAGCTCTCCACCTCAGGCTTGGTCCAGCTTGCCCTTGCCTTTACCAGCACCACGTAGCACCCGTGAGCCAAGGCCCAGCAAGAAAACACAACAACAACAAAGCATGAACAATTAACAGACAAGTCAACATCTCACATTGCATCACATATACTCACATATATCATCAATCAGTATAATCAAGTATTCCACATACTAGGCATTTTAGTTCATAATATTCACAATTCACAAACGATAACCAGGGCTAGCGCCCTCAGGCTGCTCCCTCCGCTATCCCGTTGTTCTTGGCTCCTAGTGGCCAATTCGCGCTCTGTGCGCTAAAATCATGTACGACACTCTTACACCGCTTTTACATGTCCCATGGAATAATACCAACGTTGACACGATATATCTTTCGGGAGCACTTAGTCCCATCACAATCATACAACTGGGTCCAGTTTTCTTACCTTTCAATTCTCAAGTTCCTGATGCCTCGAAGCCGCGAACACGGTCCTCTACCCCGAGCCTCCCAAAGACCTAATCACAACACAAATGAAACTTCCTTTGTCACTAAACAATCCAAAACTATTTCCCGGAACCATTCCCACACTCTCAGAACCCCCAAATCCCTAAAACAATGCACCGAAGGCATCCTCCGAACCCTCGGAGCAAAGGCTCAAAATTGCAAATTCTTATGTCCTGAAATTGGCCTAGCGCCACGGCGCTGCCCTATAGGGCCGCGGCGCCCAGCAAGTCAGAGAGCACACAGCGCCCAGAAACAGCCTTGCGCCGCGGCGCTCCTTCGCGAGCCCAGAATTCTGGGTTTTTCCCCTGCGTTTTCCCGAACCCAAATCACTCCAAATCACCCCAAACTTATACCTATGCCCCAAAAACAACTCAAAACCCCAAATAAACCTCTCAACAACCTACAAACATCATAATCTAGCTCAGTTATACTACCATTCACAGAATTCATACTTAGATTTCATACTCAACACTTAAACCAAAACTTGAGAAAAAGTACAAACCAGACCTCTAAATCCCTAAATCATAACAGCTACGAGATTACAAACATGTTTAATACCCTTACCTCAATCAGAAATTCAACTTGAGCTTCCTCCAATCGAAGCTTTAAACTGAGTTTCCCCTTGACAAACCAGCTGAATTTTCATGCAAAACAAGCCTTGGCTATCTTTTAATTCCTTCCAAAATCAAATTCAGAACTTAACAAACACAAGGACCAAATCCTTACCTCAGTATAAACCTTGATATGTGCTTGATTCCACACCCTTAAGCCCTTTACTAGCCTCAAAGAACACAGCTTAACTCCTCTTCCACTTAGCCTTCTAGGTTCTTGATTCTCCCTTTCCTTCTTGATCTTTCTAGCCTTCCAAGTCTTAACTTCAGTTATACTTAGCATAAAAGAATCGTATACATCCTTTTCCCTCAGCCAAAACCATCCATACCACTGCCAAAAGACTACCTTAGCCCTCCACTAATATCCCTTCCTAACTAAACCTCAAGGGCATATTTGTCCTTTTACTAGCTTTACAATTCTACCACTTCTCCAACAAAACCTGTTACTCTCTATGGTTACTAACAGTTACACAAATTACCAAATCACCAGTTACCATTATCTAGCTTCCTAGGACTGTCTCGGCACGTGCATCGCATTGATATCACCACACCCACGTGGTACAATTCACATAGCATAATTATCACATAACATAATACACATAGTCATATAACATGCTTAAAATCATAATCATGAATCTTAATCATTAAAACCACACATAATTCCCATTATGCCCTCCAGGCACACTAATCAAGGGCCTTAAGCCTTATTAGTGAATTTGGGTCGTTACAACTATCCCCTCCTAATGAGAATTTCGTCCTCAAAATTTACCTCAACAACTCCGGATACTGATCCCGCATAGCTGTCTCAAGCTCCCAGGTCGCCTCCTCGACCTTACTATTCCTCCACAACACTTTAACCAGAGGAATCATCTTGTTCCGTAACACCTTATCTTTTCGATCCAAGATCTGAACTGGTTGCTCTTCATAAGCCAAATCTGCCTGTTACTCCAGATCTTCATGCCTCAATACATGAGTCACATCTGAGACATACTTCCGAAGCATGGAGACATGGAACACATCATGAACTCCAGACAACGATGGCGGCAATGCTAACCTGTAAGCCACCTGCCCAATCCTTTCTAGGATCTCGAATGGTCCAATGAATCTAGGGCTTAGCTTGTCCTTCTTACCAAACCTCCTCACCCCTCGCAGAGGTGAAACTCGAAGAAAGACGTGGTCACCAACCTGAAACTCCAAACCTCCTCACCCCTACGCTTAAGATCAGCATAGCCCTTCTGCCTACTCTGAGATGCGAGCATCCTAGCCCGGATCTTCTCTATGGCCTCACTTGTCTTCTGTACTATTCTGGCCCCAAATATCTCCTCTCACCCATCTCATCCCAATGAATGGGTGATCTACACTTCCTCCCATATAACATCTCATAGGGAGCCACTCCAATCGTGGACTGATAACTATTATTGTACGAGAATTCAATCAACGGAAGGTACTTACTCCATGAACCCTCAAAATCAATCACACATGCTCTGGGCATATCCTCCAACACCTGGATCGTCCTCTCAGACTGTCCATCAGTTTGAGGATGAAAAGTTGTATTGAACTTCAACTGAGTTCCCAAAGCCTTCTGTAAACTACCCCAAAACTTGGAAGTGAAGATAGGATCCCGTTCTGACACTATAGACTTAGGAACCCCATGGAGACGTACGATCTCCCTCACATACAGCTCAGCGTACTAATCCACAGTATAGGTCGACGTCACTGGAAGGAAATGGGCTGACTTAGTGTATCTATCCACTATCACCCATACAGAATCATGAAGTCCTACTGTCCTGGGTAAACCTCCCACAAAGTCCATGGTAATGTCCTCCCATTTCCATTCAGGAATACCCAATGGCTGAAGCAACCCTGCTGGTCGCTGATGCTCAGCTTTCACCTGCTGACAAGTTAGGCATCTGGCAACGTACTCCACCACATCCTTCTTCATCATGGGCCACCAATACAAAGTCCGTAGATCCTGATACATCTTCGTGGTACCTGGATGAAGTGAGTATGGCGTCGTATGAGACTCATCTAGTATCTCTCGTCTGATCCCCTCATCAGCTGGAACACAAATCCGTCCCTGATACCGAAGTAAACCAACCTCAGAAACTAAATAGTCCTTAGTTATTCCCGCTAAGACATCCTCTCTAACCCTCTGTAACTGAGCGTCTAACAACTGCCCCTCTCTGATCCGCTCTAGCAGGGTCGACCGTAGAGTAATATTAGCCAACCGGCCCACCACCAACTCTATCCCCGCTCTAACCATCTCATCAGCTAACTTCCTTGAAATCTGAACAGAACTATATAACTGACCTAGACCTCTGCGGCTCAAAGCATCAACCACTACATTGGCTTTTCCTGGATGATAAAGAATATCAAAATCATAATCCTTTACCAGCTCTAGCCAACGCCTCTGTCTCATATTCAAGTCCTTCTGTGTAAAGAAATACTTCAGGCTCTTATGATCAGTGTACACCTCACACTTATCCCCATAGAGATAATGCCGCCAAATCTTCAAGGCAAAAACCACTGCTGCCAACTCCAAGTCATGAGTAGGATACCGTTGCTCATACTCCTTCAGCTGTCGTGATGCATAAGCTATAACCTTCTCATTCTGCATCAACACACAGCCTAGGCCCAACCTCTATGCATCGCAATAAACAACAAACTTCCCTTCCCCCGAAGGCAGACTCAACACTGCCGCTGTAATAAGTCGTCGCTTCAACTCTTGAAAACTGTCTTCACACTTGTCTGACCAAATAAACTTCAAATTCTTTCTTGTCAATTCTGTCATGGGTGCTGCTATCTTCGAGAAGCCCTCTACAAACCACCTGTAGTACCCTGCTAAACCCAGAAAACTCCGCACCTCCGAGGCATTCCTTGGCCTCGGCCAATCCCTAACTGCCTCTACCTTAGACGGATCAACCTTAATCCCATCTGCACCTACAATGTGTCCAAGGAATGTCACTTCAGGTAACCAGAGCTCACACTTCTTAAACTTAGCATACAACTGATGCTCCCTCAACCACTGGAGAACCTGCAAAGATGGAACTCGTGCTCTGCCTCTGAGCTGGAATACACCAGGATGTCATCGATGAAAACAATAACAAACTGGTCCAGGAAATCCTTGAACACCCTGTTCATTAAGTCCATAAAGGCTGCTGGGGCATTGGTCAAACCAAAGGACATGACCAAGAACTCATAATGCCCATACCGTGTCCGAAAGGCCGTCTTAGGTATGTCCTCATCCTTGATCCTAAGCTGGTGATAACCAGATCGAAGATCAATCTTTGAGAACACCGTCTTACCCTGCAGCTGATCGAACAAGTCATCAATTCTTGGTAGGGGATACTCATTCTTAATAGTTAACTTGTTCAATTCCCGATAGTCAATACACATCCTCAGATTTCCATCCTTCTTCTTAACAAACAGAACTGGAGCACCCCACGGCAAATAACTAGGTCTGATGAACCCCAAATCCAGAAGCTCCTGCAGCTGTATCTTTAACTCTTTCAATTCCGCCGGTGCCATCCTATATGGTGCCCTCGACACTGGCTCTGTCCCTGGTGCCAACTCAATAACAAACTCAATCTCTCTACGCGGCGGCAATCCAGGAAAATCCTCAGGGAACACATCCAAGAACTCACAAACCAATCTGGTGTCCTCCGGTCCAACTGGTGAAACTCTGGTGGTATCCACCACACTAGCCAAGAAGCCTATACATCCACCCTCCAATAGATCTCTGGCCCTCAATGCTGATATCCTGGGTACGCGGGGTCCATGCACCGCTCCTACAAAAACAAAGGGATCCTCGCCCTCTGGCTCAAAGGTTACCATCTTCTTCCTACAGTCAATGGTAGCTCCATACCTAACTAGCCAATCCATACCTAAAATCATATCAAAGTCCTCCATACTCAACTCAATCAAGTCTACTGATAACTCCCTACCATCAACTAACACTGGTAGTGCTCTAATCCATCTCCTAGATACTACCAGTTGTCCTGTAGGCAATATAGTCCCAAACCCTGAAGCACTATACTCACTAGGCCTACACAGTCTATCAATCAGCCTATCAGATACAAATGAATGCGTAGCACCAGAATCAATCAAAACAGTAAAGGGAGTGCCAGCACTAGAAAGCTGACCTATCACTACCGAGGGACTAGCCTCGGCCTCCGCCTGCGTCAGGGTGAACACTCGAGCTGGAGTCAAGCTGTCCACCTTTCCTGTCTCTCCCTTCTTCACCGTCGGGCAATCTTTCTTGAGGTGTCCCACCACCCCACACACATAGCAGGCCTTAGCCCGACACTCACCCAGATGGCGTCTCCTGCACCTCGTGCATTCTGGATAAGTCCTCCACGAATCACCGCCTCCCTGACGGCCACCCTGAGTACCCCGACCTCCCCTATCAAACCTAGGAGCGATTGGAGCATCAGGAGTCTTTCTTTTCAAATCACTGGGGCCTCCACCCCTACCAGAACCAGAGTATGGAGGCACCGCCCTGCGGCCCTCCCTTCTTGCTGCAGTATCCCTCCATATCCTATTCTCCGCTTCCTCAGCGGTTAGAGCCCTCTCCACAGCCTGGGCATAAGTAGTCACTCCAAGAACTGTGGTAATTCTTACATCTCGGGCTATCATAACATTCAGCCCTCTAACGAACCTGTCCTGCCTGGCTGCATCAGTAGGCACAAGATCTGGTGGGAACTTCGCAAGTCTATCAAACTTCAAGGCATATTCTGTAACTGTCATACTGCCCTGAACCAGTCCCACGAACTCATTCACTTTCACTGCCCTGATGGCAACGTTATAATACTTCTAATTAAATAAATCCTTAAATCCTTCCCAAGTCAATGTAGCAACCTCTCTAGTCAGTGATGCTACCTCCCACCAGATTTGGGCATCATCTCTCAGAATATAAGTGGCACAGTCCACCCTGTCATGTCCTTCCACTCTCATAAAATCAAGAATGGTAGTGATCAAAGTCATCCACTATTCAGCTTTTAGTGGATCTGGACCACCCTCAAAGGCCGGGGGTTGTTGCTTCCTGAACCGCTCATACAACGGTTCCATCGTTTTCCCAACATCAACTGGTTGTACCACAGGTACCAATGCCGGTGGCCCAACTGGGGCAACACTCCCAGATGGAGCCTGCTGCAGAATTCGGATATGTTTGTCTTGGCTCTAAAGCCTAGCTTGCATTTCTTCCATTAACTGCTGCCAGTTCTCAGGGACTGGCGGAGGGGTCGGGCCCTGGTCATCATCTCTAGCCCCTGACCTGCCGGCTAGTCGTGTGGATTTCCTTGAACGCATAACTATTCAAGTCAATCTGTAATCAACGACTCGGCAATTAGGCTATGATGACAGGGTAATAATCTTTCCATAATCCATCACTGAAACTCCACTCATTCACAAGCAATCAAAGTATAGCAATTTATCCAGATATTCATCCACATGCACAGTAATGCTAATAAGCACGCCTCAATAACATCATGCAATTGTCAAGGGCCAGGCCCTATCAGTATCTCATGCTCCATATTCATCAAACAGATATATCATATCTCACTCAAATCACTTAAGCACGCAAACATGCATACACAATTATCAAACCCTGAGTTGAGCTTGTCTCCCGCAGCGAATGTACATACCCAACCAGTCTCCAGGACTCATAAACCTAGGACGCTCTGATACTAAGTTGTAATGCCCTGGGTAGCCAAGACCGTTACACTGTGTGTTTATAAAGTGCCAGACTTGCTAACCAAGTCATTTAAATAAAATCGTGTTATTGAAACTATTAAGGAACTAGGGTTGAAAGCGTTTTGGTTTCAAAAGCCACATTTTCATTAAAAAAAACATTGTTTACTTACACGGGATCCCAAAAATATTAGTTTAAAGGCCGTTTACAAAAGTTACAAGGTTCAAATACATTAGCCAGCCATACTAAGGCAAAACAAGCAGTTAGGTAGATCCCTGTCCTGACTCACTCTTCGACCATGGTGATCGAACAGCCGGCTATGTACATTTCACCTCGGAGCTCTCCACCTCAGGCTTGGTCCAGCTTGCCCTTGCCTTTACCTGCCCCACGTTTCACCCGTGAGCCAAGGCCCAGCAAGAAAACACAACAACAACAGAGCATGAACAATTAACAGACAAGTCAACATCTCACATTGCATCACATATACTCAGATATATCACCAGTCAGTATAATCAAGTATTCCACAGACTAGGCATTTTAGTTCATAATATTCACAATTCACAAACGATAACCAGGGCTAGCGCCCTCAGGCCGCTCCCTCCGCTATCCCGTTGTTCTTGGCTCCTAGTGGCCAATTCGCATTCTGTGCGCTAAAATCATGTACGACACTCTTAGACTGCTTTTACATGTCCCATGGCATAATACCAACGTTGACATGATATATCTTTCGGGAGCACTTAGTCCCATCACAATCATACAACTGGGTGCAGTTTTCTTACCTTTCAATTCACTAGTTCCCGATGCCTCGAAGCCGCGAGCACGGTCCTCTACCCCGAGCCTCCCAAAGACCTAATCACAACACAAATGAAACTTGCTTTGTCACTAAACATTCCAAAACTATTTCCCGGAACCATTCCCACACTCTCAGAACCCCCAAATCCCTAAAACAATGCACCGAAGGCATCCCTCGAACCCCCGGAGCAAAGGCTCAAAATTGCAAATTCCTATTTCCTGAAATTGGCCTAGCGCCGCGGCGCCCAGCAAGTTAGAGAGCACACACCGCCCAGAAACATCCTTGCGCCGCGGCGCGCTAGAACAGCGCCGCGTCGCTCCTTCGCGAGCCCAGAATTCTGGGTTTTTCCCTGCGTTTTCCCGAACCCAAATCACTCCAAATCACCCCAAACTTATACCTATGCCCCAAAACCAACTCAAAACCCCAAATAAACCTCTCAACAACCTACAAACATCATAATCTAGCTCAGTTATACTACCATTCACAGATTTCATACTTAGATTTCAAACTCAACACTTAAACCAAAACTTGAGAAAAAGTACAAACCAGACCTCTAAATCCCTAAATCATAACAGCTACGAGATTACAAACATGTTTAATACCCTTACCTCAATCAGAAATTCAACTTGAGCTTCCTCCAATCCAAGCTTTAAACTGAGTTTCCCCTTGACAAACCAGCTGAATTTTCATGCAAAACAAGCCATTGCTATCTTTCAATTCCTTCCAAAATCAAATTCAGAACTTAACAAAACAGGGACCAAATCCTTACCTCAGTATAAACCTTGATATGTGCTTGATTCCACACCCTTAAGCCCTTTACTAGCCTCAAAGAACACAGCTTAACTCCTCTTCCACTTAGCCTTCTAGGTTCTTGATTCTCCCTTTCCTTCTTGATCTTTCTAGCGTTCCAAGTCTTAACTTCAGTTATACTTAGCATAAAAGAATCGTGTACATCCTTTTCCCTCAGCTAAAACCATCTATACCACTGCCAAAAGACTACCTTAGCCCTCCACTAATATCCCTTCCTAACTAAACCTCAAGGGCATATTTGTCCTTTTACTAGCTTTACAATTCTACCACTTCTCCAACAAAACCTGTTACTCTCTATGGTTACTAATAGTTACACAAGTTACCAAATCACCAGTTACCATTATCTAGCTTCCTAGGACCGTCTCGGCACGTGTATCGCATTGATATCACCACACCCACGTGGTACAATTCACATAGCATAATTATCACATAACATAATACACATAGTCATATAACATGCTTAAAATCATAATCATGCATCTTAATCATTAAAACCACACATAATTCCCATTATGCCCTCCAGGCACACTAATCAAGGCCCTTAAGCCTTATTAGTGAATTTGGGTCGTTACATAGGTTGTCTCACATTCCTCCCACTACGACGTTGCACTTGTTTTTCCTTTTCAGGAATTGTGGTTTCTTTGGTTGTTTTATCATTAACTGATGAAGAAGATGGAGATGAAATTTTATCTGTCATTAGTTCCTCTAAAACTACTTTGCTCTGAGGTTTAAAATCATTCATATAGTCGTGTTCTAAAAAGGTTACATTTGTCGAAACAAATACCTTTTGATCACTTGGTCTATAGAAATATCCACCTCTTGTTTCTGGAGCATAGCCCATAAATATACCCACTTTAGACCTAGAATCTAATTTTCCAGATTTAGTTCTTAGCACATGAGCAGGACAACCCCAAATATGGAAACGTCGTAAACAAGGTTTGCTTCCATTCCATAGTTCTAGAGGTGTCTTTGTCACAGCTTTGGACGGAACTACATTCAAAATGTTGTTAGTTGTTTGAAGTGCATATCCCCAAAATGATAAAGGAAGTGAAGAGTAGCTTACCATAGACCTGACCATGTCCAACAGGGTCCGGTTTCTTCTTTTTGAAACTCCGTTTTGTTGTGGTGTTCCAGGTGTTGTGAGTTGGGATAGAATTCCATACTCCAACAAGAAATATTTGAATTCAGAATCCAAATATTCACCACCATGATCAGATCGTAGTGTTTTTAAAGATTTACCTAATTGCTTATCAGCTAAGGCTTTGAAGTCTTTAAACCTATCAAAAGTTTCTGACTTCTTAAGCATTAGGTAAACATGACCGTATCTTGAATAGTCGTCACTAAATGTGACAAAATATTCATAACCACCTCGAGCTTGAATGTTAATTGGACCACATACATCACTATGTATTAGCTCTAGTGGTTCTCTGGCTCTATTTCCCTTCGAAGGGAAAGGTCGTTTAGTCAATTTTCATTCTAAACAGGATTCACAAACCGGTAGGGTTCCAACTGTTAGTTCCCTTAAAGGTCCATCTTTAGTTAACCGATTTATCCTATCTAGACTAATATGACCTAATCTTAAGTGCCATTGATATGTGTCATTTTCTTTAGAAACCTTTTGTCTTTTGTTACTTTGTGGAACAACTACTTTAAATAATTCAGAATTATTGAGCAATTTTTCTATTGGATTAAGCATGTACAATCTGTCCTTTGTTTTGCATGACAAATATTGTTCCCATTCCTTGAAATAAAAATCATATTATTATTAAAAGAAATGCCAAATTTTTGTTCATGTAACAAAGATAAAGAAATAATGTTTCTAGTAATTTCAGGAATAAATAGCACATTATTCAAAACTAGAAAATTGTTCTTAAAATTTAAACGGACTGTTCCACATGCTTTAGCTGAAACAAGCGCTCCACTTCCCACTCTCATAGTCATCTCTCCTTGCTCCAACTATTTTGCGGACTCAAGCATCTGCAAACAAGAACAAACATGGTTAGTGGAACCAGAATCAACTATCCATGATAATTTAACTTGTTCCACCATACAAGCTTCGGGTACAAGTACATCTGATTTACCTTTCTTTTTCTCTTTTAGCTCGGCGAGATACTTTGGACAGTTTCTCTTCCAATGACCATCGACATTACAATGGAAACACTTTCCTCTGGGTGCCTTTTGTTTGGGGTCATTGTTCTTTTTGTTCTCAGGTGCCTTGGATGGCTTCTTTGCCTTTTTCGGATTGTCCTTTTTAGGTTTGCAGTCATTGCTTTTCCTTTTCTTCTTAGAAGAAGATGGTTTTGCTTCAGCAACATTTGCTTCAGCCTGACTTGAGATGGTCTTATTCAAAGACTCAAAAGTTTGTAATTCATTCAGAAATTGTGTCATGTTAAATTCAAATTTGTTCATGACATAATTAGTTGTGAATGTAGAAAAAGCAGGAGTTAAAGACTCAAGTGTAATGCTTACTTGTGTCTTTTCATCCATGACTTCTCCGTGCGTCTCAGCTTCTTGAAGTACACTGATCATGTTCAAAACATGCTCACGCACAGATTGACCTTTCTTCATCTTAGAATTCATGTAGGTTCTAGTAGCCTCATGATGACTTTGATCAGATGGGCGCCCAAACATTTCCTTAAAAGATTCTAGTATCTCAAAAGCAGTTTCCATGGATTCATGCTTTGTTCGTAAGACATCACTCATGCTTACAAGCATATAGCACTTAGCTTTGTTATTGGATTGAATCCATGCATCAAATTTGTCCCAAACATGTTTCGGGGCATTCACGCCAGGTTCTTCAAGACATTCCTCATTTAGGACAAACTTGTGGTTTTCGCTAACCAACAACAGATTCATATTTGATTTCCATTTTATGAAGTTATCACCAGTTAATTTTTCTTGTGCGACAAAGCAGTAATGGGATTTCCAGAGACAGACATATTCTGAATAAAATAAAAAATACAAATATTATTATTATATTTAGAAAAATAAATATCAAAGTTTCGGAAATTAAACGTGATGCATGAGCACAGTTAAAACACATAAAATAAAGATTAATTTCCACGATAAAATTTTCCAACAATTAAAGGGCCGCCTTAGGGTCAGTCAAATTAATTTTAGAGAATTTATAAGACATTCTTATCTTTATTGTTTAAAACTTAAAATAACCCTTTATTTTCTCTTTTAAACATTAAAGTACCGCTTAGTTTGGTCAAGTTATGATTATCCACTGCAAAAGCTTAATCATAGCTTTGTGAGTGTAACCCATTATTTCGGAGTTCATGACTTAACTTAGAACATGTCGCCTTAGGGTCGGTCAAGCCTAAAATAAATCATTAGTTCCTATCTTTGTAAGAAATACAACCTTGCTATTGATATGTCTAGACACCTTCCTTAGGGGGACGAAAACAAAGACGTTGCGAGGCGCTATTCATATCTCACGGTGTTATATTAATAATGGACACCACGGGTTATGTTTGAGATATAAACCCTCTCCCACTCACTATTTTGAAATAAGTGTTTTTAACCTAATTAATTCCAAATTAATTATAACATCTTTAAACCTTATGAACATAATTAAAATTGGAAAGAAAGTGAGTTTCTAGGTCCATATCCAATTTTAAATTACCAATTATGTTCATCTAAACTTTACTAAAAAAAACAATTTTAAAATAAAGTTGGTTTAAAGAAATTAAGTCATAAAGACTTAAAAATTGGTGTGATATTTTACCAAGTTTTCAAAATAAAACTAAGTAATTTACATGCAATTGATTTCGCAAAACAATTCATATAAACATGTAGGACAATTCTAATAATCATGTTTCTACAAATGAGATGCATGATTATGGCTTTGTGGGTTTTTATGTATGGCATAAAATGCATGAACATGTTATCAATCACATGAAAATAATTATTTAAATAAATAAACAATAAATATTGAACCGGGTGCTTTTGGGTATTTCTAATCTTACAACCACTTTATAAAAATAAAATAAAACCGCCTCGATCTCCATCGGGCTTCTTTACTTTACTGTCGGTTGGATATGTGTCGTTGTTGGTCCAGAATAATAATAAGAAAACAATTTTCTAATTATTTTGATTAATTAAAACATACTTTTAAATAATCATTATTTTTATTTTTCTTTTTAATTAAAACAACTTTTAATTAAAATTAGAAAGTGAAATAATCAAATAAAATCTGTTATTTTTTAAAATTAAATTTTGAAATAAGATTTTCAAAAAAAATATTTGTGAGGATAACAATATTATCACATTATTTAAATATCAAATTTCTAATAAATAAGATATTTCACATTTTAAAATGAAAAAAAATAACAGAATAATTTCAGAAAAATAAAAAGAAATTCTCGACCAGCAGGACGAGGACACGTGGCGTCAAATGGGGCTGCCGGGGCCAGGATGTACGGAACCATACGGACCGGTCTATACGGTTCGTACGGACGTCCGTACGACGTCCTGGCAGCGGCTCAGAGGAGCGGTGGCTGAATTCTGAATCTTGTGCTCCGCTCTGACTTTTGTGTGATCGGAATTACAATTTTATGGTGTCAAAAACCAAATAAAATTACATAAATCCTATGCCCTTTAATGGCTCACACAATGATCTAAACATAAACAAATCCTAACCCAAAAACACCATAAAATTAACGATTCAACATTCTCATGCATTCAATCATATTAAGCCATCCATTCATTCATCAAAATAAATAAATGCATAAAAGTAAACCCACACAGATTCAATATATATATATGTGTGTGATGATGGCTCTGGTACCATTTGTTGGTTTTTATTGATCAAATCAGAGATTATACTCAGTGGAACAACAATCAAATTGTTAATTTAATCCCATAAGATTTCTAGATCTACTTCTTCACATGCATGTATATATTGAATCCAAGACATGAATAGAAAAAATTACCTCAGGTCCTTCTTTGCTGCTATCTTTTTGTATGGAAAAATCCTAGAGATCTCACACCAAGATCTTCCAAAATGTTCTTAGCACACAAAGAATGAATGTGGGCTCGCTATACAAATAATAGGCAAAATCTATTTATCAGATGTTCTCAACACATGAGATCCGATAAAGTTTGGACCTAGGTTTCGTGAAGAACAGTGACTTTTGTATGTATCACTGTTCTCTTTCTCTGAGAGAGATTTCGAGATATTTTTCTATCCCTGAAAATTTACGTTCTGAAAAACTGACATCCTATATTTAATATATCTAATATATTAAAAATAAAATTATTAGTTATTTTAAACAATTTGAAAATAACTAATCAGTTATCAGATTTTGTTTAAATAATAATATTTTAATCATATTACAATATCTCATTATTTATTTAATATTTAAATAACTAAAATTGTGGAACCAAGAAACTGCTCAGAGTCTCTTATGCATGTAGCACAGTGATTGTGCACTGTGCTACACGTGTACCACATGTCAGTGATGGCAGGTGATTTTTCCCAATTTTTATTATTATTTAAATACCAAAAATCCCAAAAATAAATTAATTCAAAATTAATTATATTTTTGTTAAATCAAATAATTAATTAATTACACATAATTATATAATAATTATGTTTGATGCATAAAAAAATATTTTACTTATCAAATAAGTCCTTTTTGCCCATTTTTGTATTTACCTTTGTCAATGTTTGTTTGAGCCATTTCAGGGACCATGGACCTATAACATTAAGCTCCAATAAATTAAAACTAAATAATTAAACTCTTTAATTATAATAGTTAATTTATTAATTCTGATATTTCTCCACTATAAATTCAGAATTGCACTCTTTATGTTATAGATATACTTTTACAGAAATCTTATCTTAAGTCATCCATTGATATAACCATCTTACAATAGTTCAACCCTCTAATTAATTAGTTCATAAATTAGAATGGAAGAATTACCATTTTACCTTTCTAATTGACTTCTTATTCCTTAAGTACCATTAATTCACTAGTGAATAATTATTCTATAATCTAATTATAGATTTGAGCTCAAAATCATTCAGTTCCAGAATTAACCCTTAAGGGAACTAATATACGATGCGTTAGGAAAGATTAGATTCCGTATTATTTATACATGTTCCCAGTCATCCATGATATTAAATCTCCAAAACAAAAGTCATTAGCCTCATTCTTTGAAGAGACCTTAACGAATGAATCCAAAGATTTAATAAACATGAACATGAGTTCATGAACACTCAGGATTTAGGTTGATCTATAAATGATCATCAGTTATGATATGAATTACAAGTCTTTATTGTTAAATTGTTTTTGGATAAAGACTTCAATTCATATCTGTCCATGTCATATATAATCATATTATATAAAGCACATTTACCGAGATGTCTTACCACATCAATAATCTGAATCTAGATTAATTGTATCATTATGATACTCAGTAAACCGTACTTACAACTCCAATTAAAGAATGACATAACTTTAATTTGTTGTTGTTGATTATTTTTATTCATTCATGTGATCTTAATTCTCTCGTACTAATACAAGATCACATCCTCAATAATGAATATGGAATTTTTCTGATATTTACAAAATTATTCAAACAATAATTTAACAATCTAAATATAACTATAATAATAAACCATTGTATTTATTTATTCACAGAAAAAACAAATGTCTTTTACATGCTTTTAGGACACACTCCTAACATTAGGTGCATGGCTCGGGTTCCTCCTAATCTTTGTGTAAAGATTTTTTAAAATACATATTTCTCGAATAAATTTACGAAAATCCTATGTCCTTTATGGCTTACACAAGATCTAGAAAAAACAATAAAATTCCCAACCCAATAGCACCATATAATTAACGATTCATCATTCAACCATACATCAAAGAACATATCCATCCATTCAATATACATATCAACATACATATAACAAATGCAAGAAACCCACACGCATTTAAAATATATATATATATATATAGACTATTATGGTACCAATTGTTGGTATTAAGTGATCAAATCAAAGGTAAGCAGCGGAATATATGGACTCATTTTAATAAATATTAATACCAACCAGGATCATATACATATATAAATATTGAACACATACAAATAGATCAGGGATTACCTCTTGTGGCTTATCAAGTGTCCTTGAGTCTTTTTGTATAAATCAACAATCTTCCTATCTAGTGTTCAGAGATCTCACACCCTGATCTTCCAAACCAATCCTCAAACACACAGGGACGTGTGTCGACACATAGGATTCAAAAGATTGTTTTATGTGACTCCCTAGATGTACTCAATACATGAGATCTAGAGAGTTTTGACATAGAGAAGGTTTAGAATAGTTTTTCAGGTTTAGAGAAAACTATCGCTTTAGAGAGAGAGTCTGATCATTCATCCTTTTTCTTTTTTGAATATCACGTATATCATATTTATAATGATATTTAATCTAATTTAATAATATTTATTTAATTAAAATATAATTCAAATTAAAAATGATTAGATATTTTCATTTAATTATCTATTTAAATTATATTAAAAAAAATTAAATAACTGACTAAACAAATTTATTTGAAATTCAAAATTCAAATTCGAGGGATAAAAACCCTGATGCTAGGCGCCACACACTGTATTGTACAGTGTGTTTCGCCCAGCCCTATTAGGGTTGTCCTAATTTTCTCATTTGTTTATTTAATCAACTTTTAAGACAAGATATTAATTCCAACATAAATATCAATTAATTCAAAATTAATTTTATCTTAAAATAACAATTTTAAATTAAACAAATAAATATCATATTATAAATAAGATATTTATTATTTTCTCTCTTTATATTAATCCAAACAAGATTAATATTAATTTTAACCTATAGTTTTTCAAAATAAAAACTATATAGTTAAATAAATGATTAATTCATAATTATTCAATTACCCATAATTATCAAATAATTATTTCATTGCCCTGAAAAATCAATTCATTTGCAATTTAGTCATTTCTCGTAACAAATCTTTCTTTTGACATCCTTACCCTTGAAAGTGTAGGACATAAGTGATTTGGGGACCATGAACCTATAATACAAAGCTCCAATAAACCAAATTATTAATTAAAGT
Organism: Humulus lupulus; assembly: GCF_963169125.1. NCBI lineage: Eukaryota > Viridiplantae > Streptophyta > Magnoliopsida > Rosales > Cannabaceae > Humulus > Humulus lupulus. Next base: position 51,263,054 of record NC_084801.1, on the reverse strand, counting down.
CTTTATTCTAATTGTTATCCCTAAAATTTAATTTTAATGACGTGGCAATCTGAGGTGACAGGTGGAAACTCGCGGCTACCAAGTGGAGCATTAATGGTTAGTAAGCATGTTAACCAAGGGAAGGACATTAGTGAAAAAGATTGTTTTGCCTGGCCAGGAAATGGTCTACCCAACTGGATAAGAATTTTGTCTGGTCAGGAGGAAGTCTTACCCAACCAGACACGCAGTTTGTCCGACCAGGTAAGGATTTAACCGGTCAGGAAGTGTTTCACCTGGCAAGTCACCTCAGAAAGGGGTTTCACCCGACCAGCTAAGGATTTAACTAGTCAGGAAGTGTTTTATCCGACCAGTTATATCAGAAAGGTGTTTCACTCGATCAGCTACATCAGAAGGAAGATTTAGCCGACCAGCTTTATCAAATTAAGGAGTGTAGCCGACCAGAAGTGTCAGAATCTTAGGAGTTAACTGCCCAGTGACTTCTTTACAGAATCTTAGTAACAACTTCAATCTGAATTGCTCGTAACTACTGCGCGAATCTCTTAGATATCCCGAAGTAATAGCCATATCATTATATTTTAAATTCGTTTATTAGTCAAAGGTTGTTAAAACAACCAAGGACTCCGGTAAAACGGGATATTTTACATGTATGATCCATGAGCCTATAAATAAAGAGTTCATGGCATCATTAGAGGGGATCTGATCTTTTGAAGACTTTTAGACTCTCTAATTGTGAGACTTTGGGATTGTGACTTGGGAGATTCTCGGGGCATTTTCTGAGGGAACTTAGAGAGAGATACATTGTATTTTCCAACTTATACTTAAGAAACTCAGTTGGCTCAGGTTCATCTGATCTTAAGACTACTGCCAACAAATTGGGGCTGAACCATTATAAATTATTTGTGTCATTTATTTTCTATTCAAGGTTTACTGTTGTTTTTGCGTCTACTCCCCGTTCGCCAAAATCGTGGTCAAATTTTTTTGTGCTTTCATTGAGAACCTGAATAGAAGAAATACACTACTATCCTACCAATATCGTGCCCAGAAAGCCTGGTTCGTCAATGGAAAAAGAAATCGTTAGATTAAAAGGTCCTGCACCTGAGAACCCTAACAGTGAGCCCAGGGTCATTCTCGAGGAGACAACTCCAGAGGTCGAACAACTCCAGGAAGCCATGGGGGCTTTCTAGGAAGAGATGATGCAATTCAACGCCGGGCAAGAGTTTTTCACTGAGGAAATGGCCAGGCAAAAGGCTGCATTTGAGCAGCAAAGATGGGAAATGGATGCCAGAAGCAAAGAGATCAGGAGACTACAGGAGAAGGCCGACCGACGACATCGCAAGGCAGCACTTGCTCTAGAAGCAGCTACTCAATTGACCCAGGCCAATGCCCAAGCGGCAACACGAGCAGCCACCCAGGGAGCAAGAAATAATAACGCTGGTAAGAAGTCCCCTGCTGGTAGAGCCGATTCTCGTGGGCCAGACAGAAGCAAAAGCAATCCCACTGATCGAGCAGATGATGGGATCTGCTCTTGGAATGCCTCGACACAAAGGGAGAATTCTAGAACCCCTTCCAAGAGCCACCGATCAGAAACTTCTAGATTAGGAAGTCACCGGTCGGGCTGTAAGAAGACTTCGCCCGGGCATAATCAGACCAGGGCTCCTCGAGATAAGAAAAGTTCACAGTATAAAGATGGATATGGTCGAGATGAGGCTGATAGTCATCACACCAACTGGTCAAAAGAAAAAGAGGGCAACGACCAACAAGGAGGAAAGGACCACCCGGGCCGTACCGAGAAGCCGCCACTACATCCTGGCCAGCAGCGTAGTGGGAGAGAGCAGGTCCCGCTCTAAAACCCTCTGAAAAATATAAGAGCACGATGTTTGATTGGTTAGGAGGACATGCTTCCCATAAGGATCTAAGGGACGTTATCAGCAACAAGAGGAAGACCGTCCCGGTCAAATGGAAAGATTTGAATCACCCTACCGATCAAGTTGAAATACTTGACGACAGTGCACCAGATGGAAATGTCCGACCGGGAGGTGAAAACCATGGAGCCTCGTCAGTTTCACCAGCCATCCAAGTCCAGCTTGACGCGCTAATAGCTACGGTGCAGGGTTTATCAAAATGACCTTCTAGGATATATTTGGTAGACCATTGGAGTGGCGGTCCATTCTGCGCCCAGATCAAGATAGCCCATCCATTGGCAAAATATAAAGAACCGGTGCAACTGGTGTATACAGAAAAAGCGGATCCCATCAGAAATGTTGGGAAATTTGAGGACCAGATGGAATTTCTCGAGGTAAGTGACGATTATCGGTATAGTGTTTTCCTGACTACAGTGTCAGATACTGCCCAAGAATGGTATTAGAAGTTTAAGCCGAATTCCTTTACCTCTTGGGAAACATTCAGGAAAGAGTTTTGTAGACAATTCAGTGCTTCCCGAACTCCACCAGTTTATGCCAACCACTTGGCAGATATCAAACAAGGAAATGATGAATCTCTAAAGAATTATATACAGAGATTCATGAGAGAGGCCAACAAAGCAACTTTTGTAGGAGACGAGGGGAAGATGGTTGCCATATCCTCTAGAATCATTTACCGGAGCCCTTTATGGGATAGTATACATAGAAATCCAATTTCAACATTTCAACAATTTGTTGACCGAGCAGACAAGTATATTAAATTGGATGATGCAATCGAGAAAGAGGAGAAGGGCATAAACAATCTAGCCCTCCTAAGAATAGTGGAAACAGTCAAAATGGTGGAAAGAAACGTGGGAATAACAGGTCTGACCGCTGTGAAGAAAAGAAGGCTAAGTCGAGTTCAAATGAAAAGCCAACAAAAGTATGAGCCTCAGTTCACTAATCACACCACTCTCTCGGCAAGCCGGGCAGAAATATATCTCGCTAGTCATTAGGAGGTTCCCTACAGGAAACCTCCACCCATCAGGAAAAAGATGAGTAAGAGAGACATGAATAATGTTTGTCGTTTCCATGGAAATTATGGTCACGACATGAATGAATGCAATCACCTCAAGAATGAGATAGAATTTCTTCTCTGGTCGGGCAAGTTGAAAAAGTACCCGGGCAGAGAAACCCCAAGGAGAAGGAGGCAACAATAATCCTGGGTTCAAACGACAATGATCTCCACCCTTGCAACCCGAGCCTGTGGACTTTACCTTAGACACTATATATGGAGGTCCACACTTCGATGGGAATACTAACAAAGCAAGGGAGAGGTATGCCTGGACACTTTGACATGAGCTGGAGTGCTAGGATCAGATTGGGTGAACAGAGCTTGATCATGAACCACTGGAATGGTGCGCGTCTATGGATATATTATCACTAAATACCACTTTGAGAGTGGTAGCTTAATTTCAAGTTGTTTAACTTGTTATTTAAGTTTGGTTTATGAGCTTGTTATTTGCTGACCAGTCATTTATTTTTTATCAATTTTTGTTGTTTAAGACTCATTGTTAGACACATTTTGCCCTTTTTTAATTTACAATTAAGAAAAGAGACTACACACAGCATGGTCGATTCTTGCTACAAATATGCATGTGTGTTAATTTTGGAAGAGTGTTCAACTGGTCGGTAAAATCGGACAGTGTTCAACTGCTCGAATATTTCCATAAATTATATGTGTTTCTCGAGTAATTAACTGCTCGAACAGATTCCGTCAAGTAGCAAGTAACTACGGATCTTTCAACCCTCGATCACTTGGGGGGCACATGGGGTATACTAGTATATAATTTAACACAGGCAATAAGAGCACGAGTTAAGATATTTATTTTTAGGCTGACTTGTAAATTTTCAAAGTAAAAAAAGGCCATTAAGCTAACTTGTTTGACAAAGCTTAAGTAACTTGGAATTTTTCAACATTTCAAGTTAGAAGCAAATATTCGTGTGATAGTAAACATTATGCTCATAAAATGTTAGAGCAATAAGAGTGTGATAAAGTATACTTAGTAAGAACTTATGAAATGTCTATAATTTCTAAGTTAGAAAACTCACTACTCATGCGAAAATATAAGGCATACATTAGAGTGACTTTATTATTCACAAAATACTTATAATGTTTTAAGTCAAAAAACACTTAGAATGTTTCAAGTTAGCAAAGAAAAGTAAAGTATAAATGGCAATAGCTCATCCGTACGAGAAAAATATCAAGGCTGCTAAGCATGAATTGTCTTCACAAAAGTATAAGAAAAAAAAAGAGTAAACTACTGGCTAGGTACAACATTTTGCTGGTCAGGTGCAAAGTTTCCCTGGTCGGGAGAACAGATACAACTTCCCTGGTCAGCTGGGCATGCATCACTGGTCGAGTAGGAACCTCCGTGGATGGATAGGATGCTCTCTGGTCGGCTAAGAGTGTCTACTGGTTGGGTACACTAGTCTCTTTCTAGTCAACACCGTCGTCAACATCCAGGACCTCCTCTGGTCGGAATGATAGAGCAGGAGAGGTAGGCACAGTGCCAGCTGGAAGAGTTGCCTCCTCAGCGGCTTTGGCTTCTCATTTGGCGAGTTATTTGGCCTTTACTTCTTCAGAGAGAAATTTGAGGTTGAGAGGCTTGTTTAACTTAAAAATATGATAGAAGCAGTTGAAGCAGATTTCTTCATAACGAGCCAGATTAGCTTCCTTTTCCTGTTTCAGATCTTCATTCTCTTGAGTCTTCTTCTCCATCTGATTGGTCAATGTATCATTGGCCTGGATTTGCTTGTTGTTCTCATCAACTACCTCCTTCAATGATCTATCTCAGTCAGTCAATTGTTTTATCAACTAATTGCTTAGTCTTTTCTTGGAGATCTTTCTCAGACTTAGTTAGAATTTCAATCTTTGCCTGGGCTTCCACCAACTGATCATTCAAGACCTTGATCAACTCCTTATAGTCAACTGCTCAACGTTGACCATGACTAACAGTGATAAGTCACTGGAGTAAATAACCGAAAAAATATTCAGAATAAGAATAATCAATAAGAAAGTGAGTGTTTTTGATAAGATGTTTACACTCATAATTTGAACAAGGCCTTTGTGAAGGACAACTTTGACCCTTTGCCGGGGTAAAGTCTTAAAGGTATGAGTTGTCATTGAATGGTGAAGAGTATGGTTTAGTAACTCTTTGTCGTACTCACCAACAACGCGAAGAGGCTCGCTTAAGCAGGTTGGCCGACACTACAAGAAAATACAGTATTCATAACACTTAAAAACTGCTAACCGGGAGTATTGATAACGCTTCTGAAAACGCTAACATAGCCCCTGTTATTAAAAGTCCTATCTTTTCTATAACAGTATTCGAATGTTATGTTCGATGTTATCTTAAACTATTCAATAACACATTTTTAGTTGCTATAATATTCAAATAATAACATTTAGTTAGAGTATTTGGTTATAAATTTGAATTTTAATCTTATACTTTTTGCATAACACTTTTCAACTGTTACATTTGATCATTTTGATAGTGTTTTTAGTTTGTTATATTATATAAATCATAACGATTTGTTATGCTTATAATATGTTTCTAAATCATAACATATTAAAGGTCCAGTAATAAAATTTTGTTACTTTAGTCTAGATAATATATTTTAAATTTTATTGTGATAAGGATACTTATAAGGTTTTTTGTTTTAATTAAAAAATTTTCATGATTGTATTTTGATATAAAAAAATCAAAATTAATCATAAAATGTTTTTCTCAATAGATTGATAAACCATAAGTATTACATTAAAATATAACTAATTTAAACCATGAATGTGTCTACTTCATGAGATCTTAGTTCTAACTTAAGTTTGAAATCATAACATAATAAAGTTTTATAATCTTGAACATTTTTTACTTCAAAAATGAAAAACATAAACATTACAAGATACACAAAAGTAAACTATGCATGAAACTTGCTCCATTTTTCAATTCATCTTCATTTGTGCACTTGTTTTTGTTGTGGGTCCATTTGCTTAGCTACAACAAAATTTAAATAATTAATGCTTCAACTTAAAGTTAATAGCAAACTAAAAGAGTACATAAAAAAAGTTAATTACCTAATTATGACTTTATCAGCTGGCCATGCTATTATACTACCTATAGCATCTTCTATAGTAAACATAACGATTGAAGGCCTCCACAGAAATGTATCATTCTTTCTCACAAGATCTATCCCCACTTTCATTGCACTAGGCCCAAGAGGAATATGTCGAACCTCATCCTTTGGGTCACTTGAAATAAAATAGCCTTCTGTAATAATTTCTCCAGATCCAATCCAATCTAATATTTTGCATTTGGAGCCAAATATGTGGTTCTTGGCACTCTTACAATATATCAATAAAACAAATTCAGCAGCAACAAGTGATTTTATATTGAATATTATATGTTTTAAATTTTATCATTTTCACATAATTAGTATCATAATTACCTGAGGGGAATGAACATGAGAATTTGATTGAACATTGGCATTTGATTTCTCCTCACTCTAAGCAGTTGTATTATATTTACAAGTAAGATAGCAAGACATGAATTCAACCAAAAAATTAAAATGGATAATTCTAGAGGTTGAAAACCCAACATCAACAATGGCTTCCTCTAGATTGCATAAAGATAGATCTTTTCAATTTAATGTTGTCTATGTGCAAAAAAACTTACAAGTTACACTAGTACCAATTAATAAAATACTATACCTGCGTTTCGCCTCAGTTGAGGAAAACGCCTCGGTTCTATATAAAATCATAAAACATTCCAACCAAATTTACTAACCAACCATCTACCATTATCAATTCAAAATATTCAAACAACACACAAGTTTTCTTCCTTATCTCGTCGCAGCACACAAATTTCTCAGATCCTACTTCACTAGGACACACAAGTTCTCAACCTTCCTTTATCACCGCAACACACAACAATAATCTTAGAACCTACTTCACTATGGATGAATATCTAAGATATTCAAACTCCTCTAACATTTGCAAAATATTTTAACAAAATAAAAGAGAACATACCTCTTGCAAACTGTTCTAAATAAAGTTTCCTTCCAATTTGAAATCCAATGAAGCCACTAAAATGAAAGCAAAATTACCTACCAATTAATAAACTATTAACATCATTGGACCTTTAATTAGGAGTCATAATTAAAAAAAAATTACAACTCTTACAACCAAGAAACTATCCAAACCCACTACAGAGTCCTTGGAAACTAGAGCTCACAAAAGAAAAAGAACAACAAAACTCTTAAATACAATGACAAGAGGCAGCAAAAGTAGCTGGCAAACAAGAAAAACTAATAGGAAAGGCCAACAATAATGCAATAGTTTGAAATAAAACCAACAATAAAAAGAAAAGTAGACACAACACACATAAAAAGAACAAAAAACCAAAAACAGTTTGTATTCCAATTTAAAAGGATGAAAAATCATATTTATTATTAATACAAATAAGGGAAATATGATAAACTTATTAAGGGGACTAGTTTAACGGCTATCTACTTGAAGACTATGAGGCTGAAGCACAAATTAAAGAGGTTTAACAAGGATAACATTGGTGATATTTGTCATGTTATCCCAAAAATCAGAAGCGAATGACATGGTAGGAATTAATTGCATGTGGCCGACACCTGGCAAAACCTGTGTTTGACTATCGACCAAGAAGACATTCAGCATTATGCAATCGGTCTCATCATACGACCAGTCTGGTCGTATGCACGTAACACGCGGAGGAAATCTTAGGCAGTTATGATGGAATCCGAAATTCTCTCCCATGATTTCCTGAGTGATGGACCCAAAACGGGTATGTTTAAATATTTATAAATCGTAAGCGCACGAATCGTTCATATAGAATAGTGATCGTGTAAGCAAGGATGTCGAACCCAAAGGAGTTGTCTAAAATCAAAAAGAAAACTATTTTAAATCAAAAATAATAAATTCTAACCTAGCTCCAAAGATTGATGAGTTTTAATATTATGAACATAAAATAAAAGATTGAAAAATAAAGCTATTCAAGAGAAAATAACCCAATAATAATTTGAAAATAAGTGTTAAAAGAGAAGATTATTAAGATACTAGAATCCACAAAGTGTAAGTTTAATAATATTTATTAGTATATTGATTCCCAAGTTTTAGTGATTGTTAAAATAATTCAAACTATCATTTTCCAAAAAGATTTATAATTTTAAGCACAAATTTCTTATAAAAAGATAGGATTTTTCTTCACTTTTCAAAATTATAATTTCAAAGCATTTAGTGTAAATCAATCTAATGAAATAACAAATAAATCAATAAACATTATTTACAAGGAAAAACATAATATTTTTGTTCTAAGCATGGATGTGTACAATTTAATGACACATCTTACACAAAGAATATTATGTTTATGCACTAATGAAGAACAAAGTGTAAATATGTTCTAACAATCTAAAATACAAGATATTTAAGATGAAAGAAATATATGAAGAAGAAAAATCCATAGACTTTGTTGCATTACAAGGGAAATCAACATACAACATAAATATTACCTAGTTACAAGTTGCTTCATCATGATCTTAATAATCTTATGAAAAAGATTAGAAGCACATAACTAGAGTAGAAATTACAAAATAAAAGACATACATACTTGCAAAATGCTCTTGAAAAACCCAAAATGGAAGAGAGGATGGTAGAGAGAAAATGGGAGAAAAATGATGGTAACCAAAAATTAAGCACCCAAAAATGGTATTCAAAACCCTTATTTATAGCCAAAATGAGATTATTAAAATAATCAATTTAAATTAAGTAAATTGATTAAATTAATAATAATATGGTAAATAGGGGTAAATTGTAGGAGTGATGATAATTTTGGGGTAAAAAGTGTGTAGAAAAATGGGTAAAAAGTGGCATTTTAAGCATAGGGGAAAAATGGTACACTTAGGCAATTTTAGGCTAAAAAATGGGAAAATGCAGCTATTAGGCTGCTGGTGGCTGCTTGGTGCCAGGTGGTTTCGGCTGGGCTGAATGGGCCTGGCAGATGGCCTTTGGAGCTGGGCCTGGGAAGGGGCAGGCGTTGATGAAGCTTTTGCTGGGAGATGGCAGCTTGGAAATGCACATGAAGGTGGAAGTGCAGTTGGACACGTGGCGGCTGGGCAGTGAGTCTCGGCTGCAGGGAGTTGGAATTGTGTGATGCTAGCTTTGGTGCTGCTGAGGAAATGTGGAGTGTTGAAGATGGCTGGGATGGACACGGGCCAGGGGGCAGATGGACTGGGCCAGGGGACAGGCGGACTGGGCCTGGGCCATGGCTGGGCTGAGCCATTTTCTTTGCCTTCTTTTCAAAAATGCCACTTCTATCATTGATTTCCTTTAAACAAAAAAATGCAAATTAATTTCTATAAAATAGTATAAATTAACTTCAAATAAATATTTTCAACATACAAATACATCTCATTAATTTAAAGAAAATATTAATTTAAACTTAATTTGTTTTGACACTTAAGTTGAATAAATATGCATTTATTTTTACCACTAAACACACAACAATAATTCAAATAATTAAATTACAACATATTACAATATAATAACTATAAAAACATACAAATATATATAAAATCAAAATAAGCCCAATAAATTCAAAATTACTTTAAAATTTAATAAATCAATTAAAAACTCAATAATTAAGCAACAATTAGCACATAAAATGTGGTAAAATAACTCTATTTTGTAGAGTTATCCCTGAGTATCAGATTATTTAGGAAATAATATCTGTAACAAATCAATGTAAATATTCCCTGAGCTTATAAATAGAAGAAGAGGGCTCAGGGAAGCGGATCGGATCCCTTTTTCTTTTTCTGACTTCTAAATCGCTTGAGATTAGAGTTATCATATCAATCATATTGGATTGTCCTTCAGAGGTTAGTGAAACTCATTAAACACTAGTTCTTTGATCACTCCTTTGGATCCCACATCAATAACAATCTAAGTGGACGTAGGTTATTACCAGATCCTGGGGCCGAACCACTATAAAATATCGTGTTCTTATTATTTTCGCCATTACGTTCTTTTCAACGCATTCATCCACGTCTAGAGTATTTTGACTTCGTGTCAGTTGCCTAAAATCAGGGTTAACATTCTGGTGCTTTCATTGAGAGCTTGATATATCACCGTTGAGAAAACCAATGGTGACAATTGCAAGGAAGACTGGACAGGCGGCCGCCGCTGCACCATCAAACCCGCCTCCTCCTCTTCCTCCTGCAAGCGTGGCTGAGGATGAGCCACATTTGGACTTTGAGGAGGAAGAAATGGATGATGCGACACTGAAGAGTACTCTGGGGGCGTTGGATGAAGAGCTGGCCAATCTGAGGGCAAGTCAGGAAGGTGCTGCCGAAATCATGGCGCGGAAGCAGCAAGAAATTGAAAGGCAGCGCGTGGAGTTAAGCGAGAGGCAGGCGAAGATGGATCATCGCCAGAGCGAAGCCATGGCAGCCCTCGAGGCAGCCTTGCAATTGGCTAGGAATCAGGCTACACCTGCCTTGCAACCTGATCAACCTGTGAATGGGCCACCCCACAGGGGTCCCAATCCCAGTCCACCCATCCAACCCTCGAGTCCGCAAAGGCCCGAGCAGCCTCAGGTGCCTCATGACGATGTCCCACTGGACCCTGAGGCACAGCCTCCATCCCAAGCTGGTCGCGGCAATCCCCCGCATCAGAGGCAGAATAGGACCGAGCATCAGCCTCGTAGTCCTAGACGCCATAGGGGCGACGAGCCGAACCTTCCGAACAGAGGACAGCATCCTCCTGGTAACAGAAGGAACTCAGAGTTGGGCTCTATAGTCCGAGGTCCCCCATGGCATGATAATGCATGGGTACCTAACGACCAACGCAGGCCACCCTCTAACGCTCGAGACGTTTCAGCCCGGGAAGGAAATCGAGGAAACAGTCGATCCCGTCATAGCCAATCGCAATTCAGAGATGGCAATGGTTATGATGAACCCGATTCTGGCAAAGGAAATGCCGGTCGGAGGAATGACAAAAGAGGTGGAAACAGGAATCAGCCACCTCAGGATGACCAACCCGACAGACGGGACGCTGGGGGGCAATCTAGGAAAAATAACGTCTTCAACCGGCTCGGAGCTAGCGAGCAGCGGAGAAGGGACAAGGATTTGAGAGATGTGCTCAATGACCGCCGTGAGCAACATGGCGAGAACATCCCCCCAGCAACAGAGGCCACAGGGATTCCTGTCGCTGTGCAGGCCCAGATAGATGCCCTCAACCAGGCGGTGCAACAGTTGGTCGTGGGAAGAACATCTCATATCGACCACGATAGAAGGAAAGGCACTCCTTTCGTCCAGAGGATAGCTATGGCAGAGAGTCCTAGCAAGTTTAAAATGCCTACGCTTCCGAACTTTGATGGGTACGGTGACCCAGTATCTCACGTCAATAAGTTTGAGATACAGATGGACATTCAGAAAGTGTCTGAAGATGCTCGGTGCAGGATCTTCCCTGCAACACTTTCTGATGCCGCACAGGAGTGGTTTTTTAAGTTCCCTCCTGGAAGCATAGTTTTCTGGGAGATGTTCGTAAGGGAGTTTTACGGACAGTTCTACGCAGGTCGTGTGCATCCGACCGAGGCAAACCAGCTGGTTGAAATTCACTAGCAGGATGGAGAATCGCTGAAGGACTACATCCAGCACTTTATGAGAGCAGCAGCTGGAGCGAAAATAGTGGGGGATGAAGGAAAAATGATGGCCATAATCGCAGGGGTTAGGCGTCGCTTCCCCCTCTGGAAGAGCCTCCGCAAAGATGGAGTTAGAACTACCCAGGAATTCTTAGACCGAGCTGATCGTTACATCAAGCTCGAAGATGCCATTGCCGACAATGGAAAGCCTTCAGGCAAGGATAAGAAAGCATCCGAGCCCGCCAAAGCCGCCAATGGGTCCAAACCTAACGGCAACAGCAAAGGCAACGGGAACGGTAACGGCAATGGCAAGAATGGTGGAAAACGACCACACAATGAGCCTTCCACCTCCGACAATAAACGAGCCAAGGGTAACCGTTATGAACCTCGGTTCACTAACTACACTGCCCTTGTTGAGTCTCGAGGAGAGGTTTATCAGGCCACGAGTTCCAGTTTGCCTTATAAGAAGCCTGCCCCCATTCGAAAAGAGACACTACCAAGTTCTGTAGTTATCATAACGACTACGGACATGACACCAACGAATGCAACCAGCTGAAGGATGAAATCGAGTTCCTTATTAGGCAAGGGCACTTGAGAAGATACGTACGAGCCTCAGGAAATTCCCAACGAGAAGCTCCGGGTGGCAACGAGTAGGCGCCCATGCGTCAACGCTCGCCACCTTTGCAGCCTACCCCCGTGACTGGCACACTGTTAACCATTTGTGGAGGCCCACACCTCGTGGGAAATAGTGGAAAGGCCAGAGAACGATACGCTCGGACTCTGCGCCACGACCAGGACATCGAGATGATGACTGTGGAGGAACGCGCACCAAAAAAGGCTCGATCAGAAGAGGGTGAGATAACCTTCTCTGATAGCGATGCCCAACATGTCTGGTTCCCACATTCCGATCCGCTGGTCGTGGATATTCAAATGGCCAACATGATGGTGAAGAGAGTGCTGGTCGACACAGGAAGTTCGGTGAATATCCTGTATAAGTCTTCGCTGGAACGCATGAAGTTGTCCGTAAAGGACCTGGAGCCTTGCAACTAGACAATATATGGCTTCTTTGGTGAGGGACTGGCCCCCGCAGGATCAATCAGACTACCAGTGATGATAGGTACAGCGCCTGCCACCAAGACATTACTCGCTACTTTTATAGTAGTTGATTGTCCTTCGGCGTACAATGCCATCATTGGGAGACCTATACTGAATGATCTACGGGCCGTCACCTCTATGTGGCACTTAGCCATGAAATTCTCGACAGACGCGGGAGTAGGACGCATATTGGGAAACCAGAGGGAGGCCAGAGAGTGCTACAACGCCTCAGTCACGAAGGCGAAAAAGGGAATGTCAAAGAGCACTACCTCAGAAAGGTTGCAGATGGCAATTGATGCGCAAGCCCAATCCGGTGTTGAAGTCACCAAATAGGGTGTTGCCCAAAGTGAGGATAGAGATCTAGATCCTCGGTTTGGGGATTTTGAAGAGAATGTTGGACAAGTCGAGGACCTGGAAGAGGTCTAACTCTACGAAAAAGACCCGAACAGAGTCGTGAAGGTCGATAAAAACTTAGAGCCAACTACGAAGAATGCACTGGTGGAATTTTTGCGGAGGAACCAGGAAGTCTTTGCCTGGTCGCACAAAGACATGGCTGGGATAGACCCTGCAGTTATCAGCCATGTCCTGAATATAGACAAGACTTTTCCACCCGTGCAGCAAAAAAGAAGGCTGCTCGATAAAGATCGGTCGAGAGCCTTAAAAGAAGAAGTCGAAAGATTAAAGGAGAATGGGTTCATCAGGGTAGCATTTTATCCGTCGTGGGTTTCCAATCCAGTGCTGGTTCCCAAGCCTAACGGCAAATGGCGAACCTGTGTGGATTTTATAGACCTCAATAAAGCCTGCCCAAAAGATTGCTTCCCACTCCCAAGAATCAACCAGTTGGTCGATTCCACTGCAGGACACGAGATCCTCTCCTTCATGGATGCATATTCGGGCTACAACCAGATTAGCATGCATCCCCCTGATGAGGATCACACCAGCTTTCGGACCGATACGGGCTTAGACTGAAAAACGCAAGTGCGACTTACCTGCGGTTAGTTAACCACACGTTTAAAGAGCTGATCGGAGTAAACATGGAGGTATACGTGGACGACATGCTGGTAATGTCTAAAAAGGTAAAAGGACATGTGAAGGATTTACAAGAATGCTTTGATGTATTGAACGAATACCAGATGAAGTTAAATCCCCTCAAATGTTCCTTCGGAGTTTGATCAAGGAAGTTTTTGGGGTTCATTGTAAATTCAATAGGAATCGAGGCCAACCCCGACAAAATAAAAGCCCTGATCGACATGAAATCGCCAGAAAAGATCAAAGATGTACAAAGTTTAACTGGGAGAATCGCAGCCCTAAGTAGATTTATTTCGAAGTCAACGGACAAATGCGTCCCTTTTTTCAATCTACTTAGGGGCAATAAGAAGATTGAATGGACAGGAGACTGCGAGCAAGCTTTTCAGGCCTTCAAGGCGCATATGGCGTAGCCTCCTGTTTTATCTAAGCCGATCGAAGGAGAAACTTTTATCATTTACCTGGCGATCACAGAAGTTGTTGCGAGCACGGTACTAGTACGAGAGGAAGAAGGCGTACAAAAAGCGGTCTACTATGTTAGCAAGAGGCTGATCGGGGCAGAATTGAGATATCCACCCATTGAAAGGTTAGCATATTGCTTAATCCTGGCCTCAAGGAAGCTAAGTCCTTACTTTCAAGTCCATCCTATCACAGTGCTAACCGACCAGCCCCTTCGGTAAGTCCTCCAAAAAGCAGAGGCAGCTGGGCGCTTATTAAAATGGGCAGTCGAACTAGGGCAGTTCGATATCACATATTCACCGTGAGCAGCAGTAAACGGACAAGTCTTGGCTAATCTTATTGCAGAGTTCACCGAACTCCCAGACAGCGAGCAGTGCGAACAGCCTAGTGCGCCTGAGCCTCAAGAGAAAGCTCCATCGTGGAAGTTATTCACGGATGGGTCGTCCAACGAATCCCACGCAGGAGCAAGAGTGATATTGATAACGCCGGAAGGGCATCAATTTCACTGCACCATTAGATTCGGCTTCACCGCGTCAAATAATGAAGCCGAATACGAAGCACTCCTCGCTGGATTGAGAATGGCCGAAGACATGGGTATAAAGGCGCTTGATTTTTACAGTGATTCACAGCTGGTAGTAAATCAAGTTCTAGGGGAATATCAAGCGCGAGGCCTAAAAATGGTGGCCTACTTGAATAAAACTAAAGACCTACTAGCCCAGTTTACAAAGTATTCCCTCCAGAAAATACCGCGGGATCAGAATTCGAATGCAGATGCCTTAGCTAAACTCGTGAGCGCGAAAGATGCTGACACTTTGAACATTGTGCCGGTAGAAAGATTAAGCGAGCCAAGCATACGAGCAATAGAAGCCAGTATGGAAATCCGAATGGAAGATACATGGATGGCACCTTACTTGGAGTATCTGACAAAAGGTGTACTACCAACAGATAGAAACAAGGCCAGAACTCTGCAAAGGCAAGCCGCTAGGTACATACTGGTCGATGGTGTTATGTACCCAAGAGGATATTCCATGTTACTACTCAGGTGCGTTACACCAGAAAAAGATAAGGAACTAATGAAAGAGGTGCATGAAGGCTTCTGCGGGGATCCCGCTGGGGGGCAGAGTTTGGCAAAAAAGATTCTAAGGCAAGGTTACTTTTGGCCAACTATGAACAAGGATTCGATGGAATTTGTACGAAGATGCGATAAATGTCAAAGGTTCTCCAAAATTCCACGAGCAGCTCCAAACGAGTTGAAACAGATGCAGAGTCTGTGGCCTTTTGCGGTATGGGGGATAGATTTGATTGGATCCCTGCCAACGGGAAAAGGCGGAGTAAAGTACGCAGTCGTGGCAGTTGATTACTTCACCAAATGGGTCAAAGCTGAACCACTCGCTACCATAACGACCAAGAAAGTTCTTGACTTTGTCATCAAGAACATTGTTTGCCGATATGGTTTACCCCGAAAGATAGTTTCAGACAACGGAACCCAATTTGACAGTGACTTATTCACCGACTTCTGCGAAAGGCATGGAGTTATTAAAAGCTTTTCTTCAGTTGCGCATCCCCAAGTAAACGGGCAGGTCGAGGCCGTGAATAAAACCCTTAAGGACACCCTGAAGAAGAGGCTTGAAGATGCCAAAGGAGCATGGCTAGAGCAGCTGCCTGAAGTCCTCTGGTCGTTTAGAACGTCTCACCGAACAGCGACATATCATACCCCATTTTCCTTAGCTTACGGATATGAGGCTATGTTACCTGTCGAGTTAGATCCCCCCTCACATCGACGCATAGCGTACGACCAGGACCAGAACAGCCAACTGATGATGGAGTCCCTAGACTCAATTGATGAAATCTGAGAAAAAGCCCAACTCCGAGTCGCTGCGTACCAGCAAAAGGTTGCCCAGTACTTTAACTCGAAAGTAAAAGAAAGAAAATTCAACGTCGGTGACTTGGTGCTACGACGAGTTTTCTTGAATACCCGCGACCCCACTACTGGAGTGCTCGGACCCAATTGGGAAGGACTGTACCAGATTGAAGTAGTCCTTCACCCGGGCACCTATAAACTTGCATGCCTAAACGGAGATCTCGTTCCACACTATTGGAATGGAGAACACCTGCGCAAGTATTATCAGTAAACAATCATTTTTAAAGGACTGGCTTGTATTAAATTCTACTTTTTACAAGTTTTGCAAAAAGGTTTAGCCACGTTGTATGGCTAATCGCTTATAAATGTAAGATCTTTTTTAGGATCACTCGTAAAGACATGTTTAGTCCATTTTTAATACGAGATTATAAGGGACTGTGCGCAGCCAGTCATTCTTGCCAACGTTTGTAAATTTATTTTTACAAGTATTTGTTCATTACGTGTGTTGTTTTTCTGTATCACAAGTGTTAATTTTGCAACGAGCAGTAATGTTCGCACAGGTCGTGGTCAAGGCAAGTGACCAAGGACCTAAAGCTCCTTGATCACTTGGGGGGCATTTAAGGTACATCGATAGCAAAGCATACCACCATGAGGTACGTAAATACATGAACAAAATAAGTGAAAGCATGCTTCGGTACTTAGAGCATTTTTCAAAAATATTTTGAAAAAAGCAAACCAAAGTACTATGCTAAGTTCGGTCACTCGAACAGGTATTATAATAAAAGAAACATTATAATATAAAAAAGGCAAACGTTTACACCGCGAGCATTAGTGCTCGGATGTAAGTATGAAATTAAAAGGAAAAAACCTTTACACCACGAGCAGTACTGCTCGGATGTAATTGTTCAAGCATAAGCAAAAGAGCTGCCCTCGCAGCAATAAAAGAAAAAAGATTGTCTTTACAAAAAGACCCGTGGGCCATAAAAGCTGAAAAAAATATAAATATTAATTTTGCTGGGGGGCAGAAGGGTCTTCTGGATTAGGAGCATTCTGATCAGCCACAGCATCAGCAATAGGAGTTTGGGCCTTGGCTTTCTCTTCTGCCTCCAGCCGAGCAGCACACTGCGCCATCAGCGTCCTTTGCAACCTCTTGGTGAGATAGCTAATGTCGGCCTCCCGATTGTGCTTCCAGAAGTCATAGAAGCAGAGGAAGATGGCTTCCTTGTACTTCTTCAGAGTTTTAACTCTGTCCTCCTCGAGCTTGCGCACCCGTTCCTCAAGCTTCTGTACCTCATCCCTGCTGGCGGTCAGATCGAGTGTGAGCTGTTTACAGTCTTGGGTGTTGAGCATGCAGTTCTCCTTCCATTTGTGCTGCTCGTCGATGGGTTTATTCCAGGCCGCTTGTCTTTCCTGAAGCTCTTGGGTGAGGTTGGCTTAGTCCTCGCATAACTGCTCGTTCAGCTTACACAACTCCTTGTTCTCCTCGAGCAGCTTTTTCTTCCCATCCTCAAGTGCTTGCATGGACTGTGCAAGCCTGGAGTCAAAGTTCTGCTTGCGAGAAACCCGCGCCCCAGTGCAGCGCCAGCCAGCAGTTAGAGACAGCAGTCCCTGAAATCAAAAAACAAAAAAGTAAGGAATAGAAGTCGGAATTAAGGATGAAACAACAGAAATTAACTTACGCTGACTATTTCGTTCAACCCTCAGTTGATGATCTGGTCGGCCGGCATTGAGACGGTTTCATTAATGGTAGCCTGGCTGCGCCTGTGCTTGGAGAGCTTGTAGATTCATTCCCTGGCAGGCCCAACCACGAGGTTGGACAGGGAGCCTTCAGACGAGTTGTCCAGAGTCTCTCTACCAGCGGCCCTGGAAGAGGGCTGTGGATTCGCAGTCGCAGGCGATGGCTATTCGGTGGGAGGCAGAGGTGTCGTGTTCTCCTTAGAAGGGCAGGCGCTGGGAGTCTCCTCTGTTCGAGCCTTCTTTGAAGGGGTCTTACTGCTTTCCCTTCGAGCCCTTTTGCTGTCTTTTGGGACAGAGGCAGCAACAGCGGTTTGGTAGTGCTCGAAGAAGTCATCAGAGTCCACACCTTCACAAAGGAAAACAATTCGAACAATTACATTAAAGGATCACGAGGAGCAGAGATCAAAGTTAAAGGATTACAAGTAAAATACCCGAGCTACACCTACTGGTCGTAACATTATCTACTGAACTACCTATTCCTTGGAAGAAATCTGAGTTTAAAGAAGGGGCATTCCTAAAGTTGCCGTCCCCATCAAATAGATGAGAAGGGATTGGCAGATTATTCAAAAATGAGAATGATATACCGTTTACTTCCGACGAGTCGTCAGACTGTTCGGTAGGCTCAGCAGCCTTTTGTTTCCCCTTGCCCTTGGGGACCGAAGGTTCTGCTGCTCGGTGGGGAACATCAGGTTCCCTGATTGTAGCCCCAGTTGGCCTCCTCCTAGGAGGAGGCGCCTGAGGTTGCTGCTTGGGTCCCTTCTCTGCTCCCACATCAGCGTGAGCACCACCCACCGCGGGTTCGCTGGTCGCCGATTTAGAGCCCTTAAGGCCAGCCAACCTAAGGTTAGCCTCATTGATCAAGTTTTTTACACTCTTAGCAGCATTTGGCGTACTGGCTAAGAGTACTGCCCTCGACTCCATTCCTGGAGTGGGGGTCGGGCGTAACCATGGACCTGGAACACAATGGAACAGTGCAGTACTATGACAAGAAAGATTTAAAGCGCAGGAACTACTGTTTTAAGGATCGTTATTTTCCTTACCTCCTCGGGTGAAGGCCAGATTGTCCGCGGCGATGTCGGGCGTAAGGAAGTACTCATGATGATACTTCCCCACGTTGGAGATGTGGGTGGTGTCGGACAGAAAAGTGCGTCCAGTCTTCTGGTGGCAGAAATGAAAGAACCCCGTACCATCCTGGTTGGGGTTAGACTTGAGGTCGAACAGATAATTGACCTCGTGATGAGAGGGGGCTGGCCATTTCTTGAGCTTATAAAGGATATAGAGCGCGGCCAGCATCCTATACCCGTTCGGGGTAACTTGAAATGGGGCTACCCCAAAGTATTTTACCACCCCTTGGAAAAATGTATGAAGAGGCAGGGTAGCACCCGCCTCGATGTGGTATCTCGACCAGGCGCTATAAGCCCCCCCTGGCAGGTTGGCTCGCTGGTCGATGGAAGGTCTGACTAGTGTTATCCCCGTCAGATTGTACTTATTTAAATAGTTTCTGATCATATGAATTGTCACAGTACTTGGGGGTACCACATGCCACTCGACGGCCGACTGGTCAGCATGACGAGGACGGGCACGCCTCTGGACTTCGGTTTCAGGAGGGAATTCACCTCGACCACTGGTCGAAGGAGCATCAGCAGGAGGCTGACTTGGAGAATAAGGGTTGCGTCTTTTTCTGGCCTTGGTTTTTGTTCTGGCCATTTTCTGAGCAGGAGCTGGTGGAGGATTTGGGTTTGGACGTGAAAATGGAATTTCTAGAATCAGCGTGGATGGATTTTCTTCACCCTCGAGCAGTTGGGCCAAGAGTTCGTCTTCGATAGGTCTTTCTCCCCCCCCCCCCCCCCGAGGGTCTTGCATATGAACTACAAACAGACAATGGAGGAGATAAGACACAATCCGCGAAGTAGTGGGAAAAGCTGGGATAACGTTGCTCGTGCCTAAATAACCAGCAGCATCCTAGTCCTACGCTAACTTCAACGTGGGTAGTTTAAAAGATGGATAGAAACAAAAAGGAAAGGAAAATGTTTTCTGAGAAGGACTTTTTCGACTCCTGAAAGGCGGGAAATTTTTTTTTGGTCTTTTCACCTAGCTTAAAGGTTGAATCTTTCGTCAACCTAACATCCTAAACCAGAGACCCTCACTATCAAACTATATTCCTGATCTACGCAAAGCATAAAAACGCATTTTTACCCAGCAATAGATGGCTTATACCAAGAAACCCTTAAAGCCCTATTCAAGAACACAGAAATTGCAGAGCAAGAAAATGGCATGCATGGCGTAATAAAAAGCTTAAAGAACAAAGTTTTTACCTGGGCAAAGTGAGGATTCCAAGAAAGATGAAAACTTGAGTCGGAAGACCTGCGGCACGACGTCGGACTAGTTTTCGAAGCTCTGAACACTGGTACGAGTTCTTGAAGATTTTAGCAAAGTTGATGGGTAAAAATTTCTTGAAAGAGAAGAAAGGCCTACTTATAAAGATCGAAGGGACAGCCAAAAGGCGGTAATCATCACTTCCCACTTTCGAAACGTGGGGAAGTGGACAAGCCGTCAGATTGCCTTTTTGGAAACCAAAAAGGCTTGATTAGACATAATTATGACACGGTTTCCGAAAATGCACGGGGACTCTGACAGACGTGGGAAGACGAATGCTTGTTCCCTTAAGTTTCTTTATTACTGGTCGCACTAATCAAACTTGGGGGGTAAATGTAATCCCAAAAATCAGAAGCGAATGACATGGTAGGAATTAATTGCACGTGACTGACACCTGGCAAGACCTGTGTTCGACTATCGACCAGGAAGACATTCGACATTATGCGATTGGTCTCATCATACGACCAGTCTGGTTGTATGCACGTAACACGCGGAGGAAATCTTAGGCAATTATGATGGAATTCGAAATTCTCTCCCATGATTTCCTGGGTATCCGATTATTTAGGAAATAACATCTGTAACAAATCAATGTAAATCTTCCCTGAGCTTATAAATAGAAGAAGAGGGCTCAGGGAAGCGGATTGGATCCCTTTTTCTTTTTCTGACTTCTAAATCGCTTGAGATTAGAGTTATCATATCAATCATATTGGATTGTCCTTCAGAGGTTAGTGAAACTCATTGAACCCTAGTTCTTTGATCACTCCTTTGGATCCTACATCAATAACAATCTAAGTGGACGTAGGTTATTACCAGATCCTGGGGCTGAACCACTATAAAATATCGTGTTCTTATTATTTTCGCCATTACGTTCTTTTCAACGCATTCATCCACGTCAAGCGTATTTTGACTTCGTGTCAGTTGCCCAAAATCAGGGTTAACAGGTCAGAATTATCAGAAGGCTAAGGAGGCTTACCAGGATGCTCAACTTCAAGCTCAATCTCATCCTCGAGATTACAGATTTCAAGAGGTAGTGAAGGCTGCTGCTGAAGCTTTTATTGTTTAGGAGCATATGTATCATAGTTTCTTAGCTCAAAGAAGTAAAATTACTTGGTTGAGGAAGGGAGATATGAACACATCATATTTTCATGCTTGTTTGAAAAAGCGCAGAGCTGAAAATGGTATTGCAACCTATATCACTGAACAAGGCAGATTGATAGATTATTTTCATGATGTAGTCTCTCACTTTGTGGAGCATTTTAGAAGCTATTTGGGAAGTCCGAGTTCAGCCACTGGTTGGATTGATTTACGTTGTATTGAGATGGGTGCCAAGCTTTCGGTTGATCAACAACTTATTCTTTTGAAACCCTTCACTCATAAGGAAATTCGAGACGCTCTATTCAGTATTCTCATCACCAAGTCCCGGGGCCTGATGGCTTTAGTTCGGGTTTTTTCAAGGCGTTATGGCAAGATATTGGGGCTGAGGTTTGTACAGCAGTTAGTCAATGTTTTGCAATAGGGAATTTTCCTTCTGAGCTTCATGAAACTACTCTGTCTTTGGTCCCTAAAGTTGGTAATCCTTCTCGGGTTGTTGACTATAGACCTATAGCTAGCTGTTCTACATTATACAAATGCATTGCTAAGATTTATGTTCTCATATGGCCTTAGTTCTTCCTGATCTCATTCAACTGAACCAAGGAGCCTTTATTCAGGGTCGATCCATTGCTCATAACATTATGATATTCCAAGATCTCATCGAGAATTGTGGGAGGACCTCTACTTCGCCTAGATGTGCTATTAAGATAGACTTAAGCAATGCTTGTGATACAGTTGATTGGCAGTTTCTTGAGGATCTTTTAAAGGCTTTTTGCTTTCCTATGAAGTTTATAGGATGGATTATGGTTTGCTTGAAAAACACATCTTACTCTTTGCTTATGAATGGTAGAGTTCAAGGCAGTTTCAAGGGCGAGAAATGGGGTGTCAGGGTGATCCTATGTCTCCTCTTTTGTTTGTGCTTATCATGGAATATCTTACTCGGAGCCTTCAAGTAGCAGCTCACAAGTCTACATTCAGATTTCACCCCATGTGTAAAAGTCTTATACTTCTTAATCTTTGCTTTGCTGATGATTTGATTCTATTTTGCAAGGGAACTCTTTCTGCTATTAGAGTTTTCAAAGAGGTTCTTGAGGAGTTTAGCGCTGCTACAGGGCTTTCTATTAATGCTAGTAAGTCTCACATTTTCTTTGGAGTTAATGCTGCTGAGAGAAGGAATATCACTCAAGAGATTTAGCTCTCTGAAGGATCTTATCCGCTTAAGTATCTTGGGGTGCTTATGCGGCCAACAAAGGGGAGACATGAAGATTGTGACATTATTCTTCAAAAAATCAGATTGAGGCTTCAGTCTTGGATTAGTAGGCATCATTCTTTTGCTGGCCGAATGCAGCTTATTCACTCAGTTTTATTTGGGCTTCGTAATTACTGGATGAGTATCTTTGTGTTACCTCAAAGTATTGTTAAGGAAGTAGAGAAACTTTGCCGTTGGTTTCTTTGGGGAATTTCTGGAAATAGAAGCAAGATTTATATTGCTTCTTGGCAGAAGGTTTGCCTCCCTAAGGCCTATGGTGGTCTCGATTTCAGAGATGGTGCTAGTTGGAATAGAGCTATTTTAGCTAAATATATATGGGCCATATCTGAGAAGCATGATATTCTTTGGGTCAAATGGATCAATTCTATCTATTTGAAAGGTTTTAATTTCTAGAACTACAATCTGAAACCTGATTGCAGTTGGTATTGGAAGAAGTTGTGCCATATGAGGGGAAAATTCAGTTCGCCAGAGGTCCTTGTTGCTGGGGTAACAGGAAGGTTTAAGGCTTCGAAGCTCTACAACAGCTCCTTAATTCAATAGCCGGTGGGATATCATCAAGCACTTTGGTGTAAACTTGCTATTCCTAAGCACCAGTTTCTTCTATGGCAGGTGGTTAATTCCCATCTTCTCACTAGGGATACCATGCTCAGGTTTAACATTAAGGTGGACTGCTTGTTATGTCCTGTGTGTGGCGATCACAATGAGAGTCACACTCATCTCTTCTTTGAGTGCTGCCTTTCAAAGAAGATTCTTACTTTAATCTTTGCTTGGATGAGGTTTAAAGCTTGGACTAGTGAATTCAATAGCTGGATTGTTTGGATTGCTAGTGATAGACCTGGAATTGTCTCTTCTATTATAAATATGATTGTGGCTGCTGTTACTTACTGTATTTGGAGGAACCAAAATAGGTGTATCTTTGATGGGTATTCTTTGGTAGCTAACTGTATAGCAAGGGATGTTATTAACATAGTGTAGTACATATTTTTCATAGTTAAAAATAGGAAGATTTCTCTTCAGGAACAGCATTTTATAGGAAAACTTCAATGTAATTAAGTGGGGTGTTTAGTTGGTTCCTTTATTTGTTTGTACAGTATTGGTTGGTTGGTGTTTGGGTGAATTGCCCCTTCAGTTGTATTGGTTGCTTTGTTCAATGAAATTCATTTTCTTCTTGATCAAAAAAAAAAAATCCATGAAAATTTGTTCCATCTTGAGCATATTCTCTACAATAATGAATACCTTGAAAGTGAAAAAAATAAATGCCTCAGTTCCCTAAAGTTGCTTGTCTTCTTTTCTGAATTTCTGCAAGAGTCCTAAAGAAATTTTAAAACTTTTGTGTAGAGAACCCAAAAAATCAAAAAGTCATGTCACAATTATCTCATATTGAAAGAACAACATGCTTATAAGATCAAAATATAAATTACATGAACAGAGACATAGAATGAGTTTCATGGATTAACATGTGTTTTACTTGCAATTTTTATCAAACATGTGGTATACCATATAGTTATTATCATGCTCAAACTGATTTATTTATTTATACAATCTAGCCATGAATTATTTAATTTATATAGAGAAAACACAGCCAACTAGCTCAAATGATTAGCAAGAAATTAATGTTATAATTATGTGAGAAGATGATCATAATTATCTGATAAGAAAACTTATTAATGTTTTTTCCTACATATATAATACCTGAAAACCAATTATGAAATAAAAAATACTAAGTGCATTATAATAAATTAAAATATTCAATTTGAGATTTATAATTTTCTACACAACCATGTTGTGCATTATCTAAGGAATGTTATATTATATACTTTTATAATGCATTAAATTGAGATTGATCACTAACAAAGACAAATTTTGATGTAACCATCTGAGAAAAGTGCTATAGGGCAAGCATAAACTGTTATAGGCCAAGATGACAAATTCAGAAGCGCAAAATATTGGATGTAACCAGCTGAGAAAAGTGCTAATTAGCATAAAATATGTACTATAGGCCAAGTAAAAACCAAAATTGTTTAATAAGGATGATTATTACTTTAGTTTTTGTATGTGTCAACTGGAGAGCATCATGCATATGCATGCAACTTAAATAAATGAAGGTAAGTTCATTGAATAGTATCACAAAATGCCAAAATAAAAAATATTTTTTATTGATAATAATTGCATTAAATTGAGTAACATCTAGGATCAGTATAGATGTTAGAGATATAGCTAAGATGTGAGCAATAAAAACACTTAGTGCCACTATAATAAATAAGAGTTCAAGCAAGAATTAATACTAAAAATTTCTTAGGATCGCCACCATAGATCACCAATCTTAGCTAGCTAGTCTACTAATGACATGAGCAGGCTTAGACAGACCTAAAACTCCAACAGTATTGGTATTCACTTAAATAACCTTACAAAGAAATAAAGAAAGCTTAATACTACCTACTCAATTAAGCATACTATTATGTAGAACTATAATCCCTTTTCCAACATCCTAAGGACAACCGTAGAATCTAAATAATGCTAAAATTCAAAATTATATAACAATCAATCGAAAAATGTGGATTATTAGCACATCAAATGCATCTATACTGCAATTTCATTCATTTAATCTTTTGGTGTCACATTTGAGATAAGAGATGACATTTCAAGTATCACTCACTTTTGATTTCTATATATTAGTACTCACACTATAAATATGGAATTAAGCAATTATAATACAATAATCCATAAAATCTAAAAGCAAAATAGAGGTGGTTTGTGATGAATGACGAATTTTAAATATGTTTGTGGTATGTAGTATACGAAAAGATAGTTATAACAACAATCAAAATTGATTATCGTGATTAGACTTCTAAGATCCAACAAACTCAAAATATTCTCCTATCTCTTCCTCCTTCTAAGCTCATGTTATGGAAGAAAGATGTATCTATATAACCTCTAACCATGAAAAAGTTTCAATATAGATAGTAGAACAAAGTGATAGTAATGTTCATATATCTCTCTAAAACCAAAAACAAAAAGCAAGGAAATGAAAAATAGTAACAAGATACAGAGTTTCACTTCAATCAAATTAATCAATTAAACTTGTCAAACTATAAACAACACAAGATAAAAGAAACAATCAAACCCTTCCAAACAAAATTTTATGCAAAAAATAATGCATAAATATTTAAAGTAATAAATGATAAAGAGGTTCTTATATTCCTCTGGTATACAATCGGACACACAATTAGATAATAATTCCTATAGAAAGGACAAACATTCATGATTTAGAAGAGCAGAATATTGGATGTAACTAGATGAGAGAAGAGCTAATTAGCAGAAAATAAGTATAGGCCAAACAACAGAATAACTACTATAGTTCATAAAATAACTACAAAATAAGTATAGGCCAAACAACATAAATATACATATATACTCGTCCAATCGGATCGAAAGAGTGTGTGAAAATTGAACGGGACCTGTTCTTGGAAGAGAAACTATTGCGGAAGCAGCTTGGGAAGAAGAAGAACCACGATTAGTGGCATCAGAAGTTTGGGCCATTGATGAAGAAAAAGAAGAATTGAAGAGAACAACAAAGTTCAAAGAAAGGGCACTAATACCATATTAAGATTTCAGAGAAAGAAAGAATAGCTGATGTGGATGCCAAAAATCCACCAAGAAAAAAATCCCCAATACATGGTTAAAATACAAGGCTAAAGGTCACTTAGTCAGATTATGAGGCTCAGACCCACAAGTCTTGTGAAACCAGAAGATTGTCCCAAGGGAAGCATCACCTTGTGAGCCGTGAAGTATGGCCTTGCTAGGCTAAGAGGCCAAGCTACGCGTCACAAGAGGGCAGGTGCACAAGGGCCTCGCGCCATGCACCCCTCGGCCATGCATCAAGGGCCTCGCGCCACGCATCCCTCGGCCACGCACCAAGGGCCTCGCGGTAAGGGCCTCGTGCCTTGCACGTCCGAAGCCTTGGACCAACCTATAGCCTCACCTAGCGAGGCCAAGGGCCTCGCGCCTTGCACATCTGAAGGTCTCGCACCATACAGAGCCTCGCACCACATCGAAGCCTTGTACCAACCTACAGCCTCGCATAGCGAGGCCAAGTGCTTCACACCTCGCACACCCGAAGGACTCGCACGCACATAGCCTCGCGGCATAACCAGGGGCTTGCGCCAAGGGCTGTGCGTCATGGCCTATCTTCAAGTGACTCGCGCGCCAACGGCCTCGCGACACCACCATGGCCTCGCGCCAAGGGCTGTGCGTCATGGCCTCGCCCAGGCTCCATCTTGCGCGGGTGCTCCTCCAGCCTCGCGCCTCATGCAGCTACGGACTCGCGCCTCATGCTCCTACGGCCTCGCGCCTCATGCAGCCACGGCCTCGCGTCTCATCCTCCTACGGCCTCGCGCCTCATGCAGCCACGGTCTCATGCCTCACACGGCCACGACCCCTGCCTCACCTAGGTGCCGTCGCGCGAGCCTAGGGGCCTCGCCTCGCATGACCACCAATCACAAGGATTGCTGGGGGTGTCCCGACGAAGGCATCACGAGACACCTCTCAGCTCATTTTCATGGAGCCATCCTGCAAGGTCCATAACTTCCAAGCACCTTAGAATAATGTATAAGGGTACATTGGAGGTGCCTCGTAGCGATTCACACCAAGTTAGTTGGAGTACGGACGCTGAGCCCCTGTCAGTAAAGTAGTGGCTGTACAAGTGAAGTACTTGCTACGGTCAACACCAGACAACCTCTGACACTCATACTCAGTAGGTAGTGGAAACATCCCCACGGAGTCTGACCATGTACTGGAGCCGACACCACTACCCCTGAAACCACTCTCCTGCTAATGTATTCATGTACCATCTGGTCTCCTGGACCACCATGTATCAGGGGCCATTAGAGCCCACTATAAAAGTAATCTCACTTCCACTTGGAAGGGGGTTGGAAAATTCATTGTATGCAGAGGCTTGCTCCATTGTTGATCTGTGTTTACTTTTCCTTAAAGTTTATTCTAAGTTCTTATATAAACATCACCTGACTTATCTTTGAGTTTTCCGATCTAATTTCGTTGACGAGATTTCACCGTCAATAGCTGAAAAATGAACTTGTATATATATACACAACATACATAGTAAGTACTGTTGAACCATTAATATCCAAGAATGTGGTTTTCTCTTCTTTGAATGAAAGAGTAATTTATTTTTCAATAACAATGACGTCTGAGCTCGAGTACTAGGTTTTCTCTTCTTTCTATGCCATCGATTGCTTAATTTGTCAGGTATTAATTATTTCAGAAAGGTTTATGATTGGACTAATTCTTTAATTAAATTTCATGTCACTGTCTACAAGACTAGCGATTTATATTTCAAGTATTTTTAAAAGAACGTGACAAAGTGAAACTTTTTCTGATGTATAATTTTTCCTCATTTGAGTATTTTCTTCTCAATTTTTTAATAATATATTTCAATTATTTAGTCCATATGATCTTTTGTTTCTACTAGTATCATTTTCCTGTAGTATTACTAATAAAACCTCTATATAGTCATTAAGTAACACTTATTTTTATAATTTTGTAGTGTACTAATAATGTATCAAAAATATGTTAGTCTGGAAGAACAGTTCCAAAAATGAGTATGCAAAGCATATTATTGGATGAATAAAAAGAAAATCTCATGCAGTAGAAAAGAATTTTGTATTTAGTTAAGTGTGCTATGTAGAAGTGTTTTTCTTAACAAACACAAAGAAAACCCAACAAAGAGAGAAGAGAATGAATATGGAAATGTCTTGTTATATAAATGAGATATATATATATTATATCCATAGATTTATAACAAACCACTCCTTCAAAGGTTAAAGAGTGGAATTTTCATACGTTTGAAGAGATTTTACAATTACTTGCATGATAACTTGTTCACACCAGAGACCAAGTCTTGCTCACATTTGAAGATTGAGTGAACTTGGGCAAAAGTTTCTTTTGATTTACATAATAGAAAAACTATACCAAATGCCATTTTGTGTTATCACCTAGTCCATGAAGCTTTAATCTCTAACTAAACATATTATAAAAATAATAATAATAATAAACAAAAGTGAAATCCAACTTTAAGATAAAACTTGCCCAATAAGTATTTTCTCTAGTAAAAATGGTGCCTAAATCTCCAACTTAAACACAGAGTTCTCTGATATGACATGACCCTTAACAGAATCAGAAGAAAGGGAAATTAAGTATTAACAAGTAAAACATTTAATTAAAAAGAAACCCAGAAAATTAATTCAGGCATTGTGTGATATACTCAAAATCACCAACTCAAGTTGAAAGTTCCCTTCTAGAGGCAAAGTCTAGTTGAAGTTACATGTCGATTTCCTCACAATATTAGTAACAAAACCATTATTGACCAAAAATTTACCAACTCTTTCATGAATAATTTATTGATCTTACTGATTAAGAGGAATCAACTCCTTTTATACAGAGGAGAAGTTAGAACCTAACAGAGCTAACAAAGCTATTAAGAAATAGTAAAACAGATAAACAACTTTAACAAACTTAGAACTAACTAAGTAACTAACTCCTTAACAAGGCCAAACAACACAAATACACACACACACACATATATATATACATATACACTGATGATATGATATGAAATTGAAATCTAACTTAAAAATTACCTCACAGTTCCGAATACTCTGGCCTGGGTTCTTGCTTCCAGCAGGAAAGATAGCAAGCGCGCGACTCATGAGGGAGATGCTTGGGTTCCTGCCTGGGTTCTTGCTCCAGCAGGAGAGATTGCAGCTTGAGGGAGATGGCAAGACTCGCTTGTGGGAGAAGGAACTACTTTTGGGTTCTTGCTCCAGCGATTCTATGGAATGGAGATGAAAGACTTACGGGATGGGCAAAGGAGGCGGCTGGGTCTAGTTTAGGTAGTGCATTAGGGATTTAGAAGATTAGATGAGGATTAGGGATTCAGATGATTACGGGATGGGGATGTGTTTATTTGCCTCCTCATTTTTCATTTTAATTTTCGTGTATTAAGTTTCATTTGGCGCTTCATTTTGGCGCCTAGCTGTTTTTCTTTTTATTTATTTTTATTCCGTGTTATTTCCTTTGTTTTTTATATATGGAACCATGTTTCTTTTGTATGAGACTGTGTTACTTATTTTATTAATAACACTTTGAATATATGTCATTTATTTACCATAATACATGCTCAAAAATGTTGTAATGCGAGTAGTTTGTAGGCTGGCAGAAGAAGGAATTGACGGAGGAGTCAAGCGTGGGATAGTGACTGACTGATCAGATGGTCTCTTCTAGCTAGGTGGTGTAGTCCTCATAAACTTGCTTGGAGGATTCAAGATGCTACCTTCACTAGTTTTCCTCTTTTGGGCAGAAGGAGTGTTGAACTACTTGAACATGGTTGGATCTGCATAAAAGTAAAGCAAAAGCCTGGTTAATAGAAATAATAACATAGGTGAAAAGAAAAATTTTACAAACTCATCACAATCATTCTCAAAATGTAATTATGGTTACTGTCTGTAAAACCTGAGTTCAGAATTTCATTAAAAATCTCGTCCTCATCTTCCGACGATGAGTTGTCTTCTCTAAGGAGCTTAATGATTTTGCCTTTGCTAAGTCTGGGAGGGAAGGCGGGTTGGTGAGAATTTTCAAGAAGAGGCTCTCTAATGATAGGACCACCTGGTCGGCGTGGCTAAGGGGATGGTACAGGAGAAAACTGGTCATTCACTACTTTGGTATCAGCATTAGACTAATCAGTCGTGTCTGTTTCATCAGTCGTGTTGCCCACATCAATATCTCAGTTGTGTGGTAACAATCCCACCAATTGGAGATTCTCCAAGGTGACCAACTGCTCAACATCCTTCTCCTCAATGGGCATGTTAACAAGATCTTCTGCCCGAGCATGCATTTCCCTGGTTGGGAGAGGTTGATCAAAAGGGCATGCATGCATAAAAGCCAAGTTATTGGCTTTAATGTCTGCAATAAGAAAGTATTCCGTTTAATACTTTTTAGGATTCGATTTATGGGCAATACCATGAAGGTACTTAACCCCTTTTTTTTCCTATGAAAGAGGTGGAAAAAACCTGTATTCTGGTGGCTGGGGTTAGTCCTAAAATCGAACAAATAGTGTACCTCGTGAGGGGTAGGTGGGTTCCAGCCCTGGAAGTGGTAGAAAATGTAAAAAGCAGATAGGGCTTGTACCCTATTTGGAGCAATCTGGAAAGGAGAAACATTAAAGTAATTTGTTATTGACCTAAAAAGAGGATGCAAGGGGATTGTAGCTCTTGCATAAATGTGATACTTAGACTAGGCACAATAGGCTCCACCGGGATTATGGGCTCTTTGGTGTGGGTGTGGGTGTGGACATATCACAATCACTCCTTCAAGACCCAAAGTTTGAATATGTTTATCAAACATTTTGGAGATTAGCTTAGAAGCCTTAGCTACGAACCATGAAGGCACACGATCTTCTTCTTTCCTCAATTTAAGTGTATCAGTTTGTTGGATTTCTATGGCAAAAGTCTGGGTAACCTTTCTCTTGGGTTTACTGGTTTTTCGAGCTTGGCGAGGAGGCTTTGAAGAAGCCTCAGTCTCAGCTTCTTCTAATAGATTTTCTCCCACACAGGGCACTCGTTCTACCACCTTTTGCGTTGCTCTATGAGCTACTTGGGGATTTTGTTATAGAGGGAGTCGATGGGACTTTTTCACCCTCATTGGTTAATGGTGACGTTGCTGCATAAGGAACTGGTCTTTGTGAAGGAAGTATAAAGCTGACCGCAGAAGGATTTTCTTGAGACGACGAAGACGGTCTTCCAGAGTTCTTTTGCTAGGAGATTTGGTAGAGGAATCGCTGCTTGGAAGAATATCACTTGAAGCAGGAGCTGAAGATTCAGAATCTGTTTTGTTGTCACCTCCCCTATAGTTGAAGAGATTCATCTACAAAAAAATAAGGGGAGGTGAGTAAACCAAACAGAGAGTGAGTAGTAAAAATATTTACTGCCCAGTAAATATTTGCTCCTAGTAGTGAAAACATTTTACTACCAAGATAAAGACATTTTTTAGCAGCTGAATAACTTTAAGCAATTCACAAGGAAAATGGAAGTTATTATGGAAGCTATGTGTTTGGGGAAATTAAGCCTATAATTTTGTCCTGTGTGTTTTTTTAACTATGAGGCTTTGTGCTCAACTAAATATGCACGAACTCGAGTGGTTAGGTGCTTAATCCGAGCAGTAAAACATGGTTGCCGAGTAGCTGGCTTGTAAAATTTCCTAAGGACTAATGGTGATCTAATCCGCTAGAGGTTTTCGAGGATTCAAGACAACTAAGTGGTTAGGGTGCATAGGCCGAGCGGCTTGGTTGGCTCTGAAGAGCCAAGGCAGAAAAGAATGCCCGAGCGGCTACAAGTGGACCGAGAGACTAAGGAATGTTGCTAAGGAGCTATTTGGGTTCCGAGGGGCCAAAAGTGTTGGGTTCCGAGGGGCCAAAAGTGTCCAAATGGATAGAGGTTTCCATGGACTCATGACATCCTAGTGGTGTGTGACCAAGTGTCGAGGAGCCAACTTAGTGGAATCCGGTCAGCTAGGTGGTTCTAAAGGGCCATATGTGAGAATCGAAAGGTAGCTTGGTGGTCCGACCGGCTCGGTGGAATTCGAGCAGTCAAAACCTCAAAAGGGGATGGCTGAATATGAATTCGATCGGCTAAAAGGCCTCAGGCATAACGTGAAGCACAAACACATTTTCCTAATCTTGGGGCATGCAAACAAGATCAAAAAGTGGAATTTCAATGGTTCAACAAGCTTCAAGAAAACATCAATGCTCATCCTATACCCATGAACCCGAATATGCAATGTGGAATGGGAGATCATTTTTTCTTCAAAATTTCATGAAATTGGAGGCAAAATTGACTAACCCAAGGCCTAAACTACACCAAAACAGCCACAAAATCTCTATTCTACAAAGATTCATCACAAAAATTCCAAGAGTGCATTCCAAAAGGGGGTTTCGGCATTTACATGTTCTAACAAATTTTTGTGTTGAATTTTAAAGCTTTAAATGCTTGAAAGTAAAGATTAAGAAGAGAAAATTTACTCAAATGGGTGGAAGAGCCTTGAATTTCTTGAGAATTTCCTTTGAATTGCTTGAAGAAAATGGGACACTCTTGGAAGCTTTGATGAGGTGTTGGCCACGTCAAGGAGGAGTCCTTTTATGATGTTCTTTTTGGTTTGAGAGGGTTAGGCAAGCATGGGGTTATTTATAGGAAAAGAGGGGAGTCCTCAACTCTTAATTTTTCATATATCCCATTATCCCACTTTCTGGGAAATTGGTAACGACCATTTTTGTGAACTGAAAAATTTAATCATGCGTCTATTTGAAAAAGGCAGGAGAGTGCCAAGGGTAATTTTTGGAATTTTAAGACACGAAAATTATTAAATTTACTAGTGGATCCTTACAAGGAGTTAGAAGAAAATTTTATCATATGAGAAAATCATATAATAAACTTGGGGGGAAAATGTTATCCCTAAAATTTCATTTTAATGATGTGGCAATCAGAGGTGCAGGTGGCAACTCGTGGCTACCTAGTGGAGCATTAATAGTTAGTAAGTGTGTTAACCAAGGGAAGGACATTGGTGAAAAGGATTGTTTTGCCTGGTCAAGAAATGGTCTACCCGACTGGATAAGAATTTTGTTTAGCCAAGAGGAAGTCTTACCCGACCAGACATACAGTTTGTCCGACCAGGTAAGGATTTAACCGGTCAGAAAGTGTTTCACCCGACAAGTAACCTCAGAAAGGGGTTTCACCCGACCAGGTACCTTAGAAAGGGGTTTCACCTGACCAGACACACAATTTGTCTAACCAGGTAAGGATTTAATTTGTCAGGAAATGTTTTATCTGACCAGTTATATCAGAAAGGTGTTTCACCCGACCAGCTACATCAGAAGGAAGATTTAGCCAACCAGCTATATCACATTGAGGAGTGTAGCCGACTAGATGTGTCAGAATCTCAGGAGTTAACTACCCAGTGACTTCTTTACAGAATCTTAGTAACAACTTCAACCCGAATTGCTTGTAACTACCGCGCGAAACTCTTAAATATCCCGAAGTAATAGCCATATTGTTATATTTTAACTTTGTTTGTTAGTCAAAGTTGGTTAAAACAACCATGGACTCTGGCAAAACGAGAGATTTTACATGTACGATCCATGAGCCTATAAATAAAGAGCTCATGGAATCATTTGAGGGGATCTGATCTTTTGAAGACTTTTAGACTCTTTAATTGTGAGACTTTGGGATTGTGACTTGGGAGATTCTTGGGACATTTTCTGAGAGAACTTAGAGAGAGAAACATTGTATTTTCCAACTTATACTTAAGAAACTCAGTTGGCTCAGGTTCATCTGATCTTAAGTGTAGGTGCATATATAACAACTCCAAGTGGATTAGGCTATTACTAACAAATTGGGGCTGAACCACTATTAATTATTTGTGTCTTTATTTTTTATTCAAGGTTTACTGTCGTTTTTGCGTCTACTCACCGTTGGCCAAAATCGTAGTCAACACTAATAATCTTATTTATTAGTTCCATGATTACTCCACTATAAGTATGGAATTGCACTCTAAGTATTTATAGAATTATATTTACAGAGTTTTCTCTAGTAGTCCATTGATGTAATCAATATATGTAGTTCTATCCTCCATTATTGGTTCGTTAATTAGAGCTGGTCAAAATTACCATTTTACCCTTATAATTATCTCTTGATCCTTAAGTACCATTAATTCACTAGAGAATAATTAATCTATAATCTAATTATAGATTTGAGCTCAACAACTATTCATTTCCAGAATCCACCCTTAAGGGAACCAATATTCGTTCCGTTTGGAAGCATGGATTCCATTATTGTAATTCATGTTCCCACCATCCATGATATTGAATCTCCAAACACAAAATTCATTAGCCTCATTATTATAAGAGACCTTAACGAGTGAATCAAAAGATCCAATAAACATAAATAGGAGTTCATGAATACTCAGGATTTAGACTGATCTACAAATGATCATTTGTTATGACAAGACTTAAATCTTTACGTCAAACGGCAAGTTTATAAAGATAATTAATTCTCATCGATCTTGTCATATATAATATCTATTATATACATCACCTTTAATAATATGTCTATCCGAATCTAGATTACTTGCATCTCGTATGCTTAGCAAATCATACTAGTAACCATTCACTAAAGATTCCTTAATTTAATATGTTACTGACTATTTTATTCATTATATATGATCTTAATTCTCTCATGAATGAATAAGTAATTTTCTCGATATTATTATATAATTCATTTAAACAATAATTATAACATTCAAGTATAATAAAATTATACTTTTATTTCAAATCAATAAAATGTTTTACATGCTTTTAGGGCATTAATCCTAACATATCCTCCCCCCCCCCCCCCCCCCACCCCAACATGGGCGAGGAAAACAAAAATTGCCTGAATATGCTGGTCTTGCATTTGAATCATCTGACGAGAACGCTGCATATTTTTCACTCTTAGATACATTGCCCATCCCTTGTCATCTATTCGATAGGGACAACAACTTTAAATTTCTGACCAGTAGTTTTAGCTTGGACTTCTTCGAGGTAGATAGTGATTGTAGTTGTAGTTCCTTAGATAATGTAGCAACCAGTAATTGTAGTTCGGGTACAGTACTTAGAATTTCTTTTGATTGGTTTCCTTATTATGCAAAACTATTTTTTGACATGTCTGCCCATTCATGTATTTCTTGTAGTTATGCAAAGCAACACTGCATTCGACATTTATGCCTCCGTGGGGAACCTCTGAGAAAAAAGGTTCGACTAGAATACCCTCCAGCTCCCACTCCTTCCAAGACAACCACTCGTCTTCATCCTCCTCCTCTCACTTATCCCTCCACCAAACAGGCGAGAGGATCTTTGTTGACAGAATTATTGAGCAACGCTTCTTGTTCAACAATTGATAAATTCCAGTATGTAGCCAGGCACCACCGCAGTCAAGAGGCATTTGCTTCTCTCCCTTTGCTGAGACCCGATCAAGTCCTTGCTCGTGGGTTCAACGAAGTAATCAACATAAGTTTTTTTTTCTTTATCTTATTTTAATTTAACAACATTTCCTTTTATTGGCTCTAACAAATTCATGTCTTCACTATTTGCAGGGTCTTCTGACCGTGAATAACGGTTGGCTCCGTGTTGAGGAGACCGGCTCAAAACATGCTGAGGAGATCAAAGCATGGGAGGCCAATGACAGGGCATTGGAGGCCAAAGTTAAGACAGCTGAAGTTAGAATCAAAGCAGCCAAGGACAAAATCAAAGCAAATGAGGAAAAAGTCAAAGCAGCTAAAGACAATGCTGCTATTTTGACTGAGGAGTTGAAGAAGTGCAAAGAAGATCTGGCTAAGGCTGTTGGTGCGAAGGAATAATTTAAGGAAGCCTCTGAGACCAACTATAAGGAGGTAGTCATACTGGAAGAAGATCTGGTCGCAAGCATGAAGGAGGCCAACAGATTGGAGGATTGGGTTAAACTGCTCGAAGAGCAAAACTCTAGTAATTTGGAGAGGTTCCAAGAGGCCACCTTCATTTGGTTTTACGTGTTCTGGAAGAACAATCAAGGTGCGAATGTTGATTACCATCCCGAGCAAGTAAAACATGCTAAACTTGCCCGGTGTGCTATAATCCTGAAGGAAGGAAAGAATGCCCGGGAGTCTCCGGAATTTTCCTTGGCGACGGGCGTTGAGGGAGCTGAAGAAGAAGAAGCTGGAACAACAGTCGACCAACAACCTCAGTAGGAGCCCCCCGCAAATGCACAATGAAACAATTTTTTTATGTAGCTATAACACTCGGATAGACTGTTCGTGGTATTAAGACAATTTTCTGCCCAAGCCAGTTTTATTTACTTATAATATTTCTAATTACATCCGAGCAGCAATTGCTCGTGGTGTAAAGATATATTTTTTTTTATATGTAGCATCTCTGAGTTTTACTTAGCTAGATAGTAGTAGGTTATGCTGTAGCATTTTAGTTTTCATGGTTATTGGTCCAAGCTGGGATTTAGTTGGAAACTCATAGAGATAGTTATGGATTTTTATAAGTTTAGCCTATAGTTTAGAAATATTGATTTTATCATAAGGGTTGATTAATATAGCTGCTCCTAGAAATATTATTTATTATAATTTAAGGTTTAGATAGAATAATTAAGAATGTGTGTAATGCCCTGGTTAGCCAGGACTGTCATTGTGACAGTCAAAATCCCGTGATCTATAAGAGGATAGACCAGGTAAAGCTGTGCAATCCCACACCACCTAGGGAAGGTTAAGTGTGATGATTCTAAGACTGTGTAGGTATGGGGCTACACAGTTGAAGAGGGCTTAAATGGATTGATGGGTACTACCTATGCCAACAAGATGCATATTCTTTTTGGTAGCCCAACACTTGAGAATTCCAAAGTTAAGCATGTTTGACCTAGAGTAATCTCAAGATGGGTGACCTCCTAGGAAGTTTTCCCAGGAAGCGTGCGAGTGAGGACAAAGCTCACTCGAAAGACTCATGTTGGTTTGTAGGGTCAGTCGTCATTCCAGAAAGAAGCCATAATAACATGGGGCATTACAAATGGTATCAGAGCCTTGACCCAGCCGGAAGTGTGGTCGACGGGGACGTTGCGCCCATAAAGGGGGGTGATTGTGACAGTCAGAATCCCGTGATTCGTAAGGGGAAAGACCGGGTAAAGTTGTGCAATCCCACACCGCCTAGGGAAGGTTAAGTGTGATGATTCTAAGACTGTGCAGGTATGGGACTACACAATTGAAGAAGGCTTAAATGGCTTGATGGGTACTACCTATGCCAACAAGATGCATCTTTTTTCGATAGCCCATTACTTGAGAACTCCAAAGTTAAGTGTGCTTGACCTGGAGTAATCTCAAGATGGGTGACCTCCTGGTAAGCTTTCCTAGGAAGTGTGCGAGTGAGGACACAGCATGCTGGAAAGACTCGTGTTGGTTTATAGGGCTAGTCGTCATTCCAGGAAGCATCCATAGTGATGTAGGGCGTTACAGTCATACTTTGTACTTTAAATAGTGCTTAACTTGCTAAGCGAGTCATTATGACATAATCATGCATCTAAGTGTTATTAATGGTCAGGGTTAAAATCTTGGTTAAAAGGAAAGGATATATTTTATTTAAAACATTAAATTGTGCATGGGATCCCATAAAAGTGTTTGCAAAGTTGTTTACAATCCAAATTGGTCATTACATTTCAAAAGTTACAATCTGCCAACCTAAGCGGCAAAAGTAGGGTGAAACCCTAGTTCCCTTGAGAAACACCTTGGCCGTGGTGGTCAAGAGACGGCAAATGTACACGTCACCACCTAAACTCTTCACTCAAGGCTGGGTAAGCTTTTCTTTCCCTTTACCTGCACCACATAGAACTCGTGAGCCAAGGCTCAACAAGAAAACTCATTACTGCATGTACACAAATACAAATAAATTAGATGGCTGTTAAGTCACCATGGGGTCCTAGGCCCTGGATAGATGACTATTAAGTCATTCTGGGGTCCTATGCCCTGAATAAATGACTATTAATTCATTCTGGTGTCTTGTGCCATGAAAAGATGACTATTAAGTCATTCTGGGGTCATGTGCCTTGAATAGATGACTATTAAATTATTCTGGGGTTCTGTTCCTTGAATAGATGACTATTAAGTCATTCTGGGATCTTGTGCCCTAAATAGATGACTATTAAGTCATTCTGGGGTCCTGTGCTATGAATAGATGACTATTAAGTCATTATGGGGTCCTGCACCCTAAGCCATGTGACCATCAAGTCACCTGTGCCTTTTAGCCTTGGATATGAGCAACTAGTCATAGACTAGCCAAGCACTTTAGTTTTCTTTGACCAATAGGTCGGACGAGCATATAATGCTCTTGTCGATTAGATCTAATCATATCTACCAATGCTCGTTGTGTTATTGCTGCTCTTGACTCATAAGTCAATTCCATACGATCATTGCTTAGCACTATTGTCGTTTCTGACTGATAAGTCAGTGCCACTCACAAGAAATGCAACCAGGCATTCACAATGCAACGAATGTCCATATATAGAGCACTCAACATGCCTCATCAATAATCATGTATGTCACAAACTGGGTGCAATTTTCTTACCTCATACTTGAGCATAAAATAAATAAAGAACGACCCCTGGGAACGATCCTGACCTTAGGCCCCTTAGCGGTCACCTAATCATAACAAAATATGAAATCTCATCAATAAAATGAGTAATAAAAGATTCCTAGACCAAGTTCTTGCCCCCTGGACCTCGAATCCTACTAAAACGGTTAGTAGATTCGATCCCAAGAAGGATCAAAAACCCGTGCCTAAAACCAAATAAAACTAAGCCTGGCTAAAAACAGACAGGCAGTCCGCGATCCACCCCCAAGGGCCACAACGCGCCTCCCAGATAGAAAGATCCCTGTCTGGGTGCCAGGGGCAGGTTGTGGCATGCCCACAAGGGTCGCGACGCTCTAAGCAGACAGAGCCCCATCAAGACCCTGGGTTCGCACAATCAGCGGCACCCAAGAACACGGCTGTGGTGCCCCCCTGCGAACCTCGCCCCCCTGCTTTTCCTTCAATCCAAACTCAACCGAAAACTTAACCAAAAACTCTACCAAACAATCCCAAAATCAATACCAAACCACAACACAACATAACCACCAATCCAGCAGTAAAACCCAAGCTTCATAACACTTAAAACACCACCAAATACCCAATTCCAAGATCAAACTTCCAAACTCAAAAACAACTAAAACCATAGGGAAAACCAGTGAAAAACAGAACTGAAAGCCTCACCTCAGTTGTGATCAACACTTCCTAGCTGCTGCAATTCAATCCTAAACCTCAAGCTCTAGAACTCCAAGCTTGAATCCTTAGCTTCAAAAATCAAACCGAGGGGGGAGAGAAAAAGAATGATCGTGAGAGGAGAGAGAGAGAAAGTCATGTTTCCTGGTTTAATCCACAGCCTTCCATCCTTGGTCAAGTCTATCTAATAGCCTTAAATGACTAAAATACCCCTAGGGCCAACCTAATCCCTCAAAGCCACCCAAGGCCATTTTGTCATTACCACCTACCTCGTTAATCATAATTAATGTCTCTCAATTCCCATTACTCCCAATATCCTCAAATATTTAACAAATCATTTCCCATTACCCGCTCATTCCCGGTAATGTACTAAGCACAAAATTACTCCTAAGCTCATCCCGAGCAAGGTAATTAACCCCGTTATGACTAAACCGCTAACTTGCTTCCTGGGATCGTCTCATGCTGAATAGCTCAAATATATCCACATAATAATGTGTTCTCACCCATATATCACATACATGCAGATAAATATACAAATATAGCCATATAATAATACAACCCACTCAATCATGCATATAATCACATAATAACGCATTAAATCAATTATGACCCTCCTGGCCCCCTAATCCAGGCACTAAGCCTTATTAGGGAATTCGAGACATTATAACTATCCCCTCCTTACAGGAACTTCGTCCTCGAAATTTAACCTGAACAGCTCGGGATACTGACTCTGCATACCTGACTCCAGCTCCCAGGTCGCTTCCTCGACCTTGTTGTTTCTCCATAATACCTTGAGCAAAGGTATAGTTTTATTTCTCAGGACCTTGTTCTTTCTATCTAGTATCTGGAATGGTTGTTCCTCATAGGAGAGATATGCCTCAAGCTCCAGATCCTCGTAACTCAACACATGAGTCATGTCTGATACATACCTCGAAAGAGTTGAATTATGAAACACATTATGCACGGCCAACAATGTTGGAGGTGAGGCCAACCTATAGGCCACCTGTCCAATATTCTCTAAGATCTCAAATGGACCTACGAATCTAAGGCTCAGCTTGCCCTTCTTCCCAAATCTTCTCACCCTTTCCATGGCAAGACTCTAAGGAAGACATAGTCTCCAACATGGAACTCCACATTCCTACATTTGGGATCAGCATAACTTTTCAATGGCCTCATTGGTCTTCTGAACTACCTCTGGACCACAAGTATCTCCTTTCTCATGTCTGGTCCCAACGAATGAGAGATTTGAATTTCCTACCATACAGCATCTCAAAAGGAGCCACCCCAATGGTTGACTGATAACTGTTGTTGTAGGAAAACTCTATCAAAGGTAGATACTTACTCCATAACCCACCAAAGTCCAACACACATGCTCACAACATGTCCTCTAATATTTGGATCGTCAGGATGATAAGAAGTATTGAACTTCAACAGTGTACCCATGGCCCTCTGCAAACTTCCCAAGAACTAAGATGTGAATGTGGGGTCCCGATCTGACACAATCGACCTCAGCACCCCATGAAGGCGCACAATCTCTTTCACATAAATATCTACGTACTGGTCAACTATATAAGTTGTCCACACTGGTAAGAAGTGAGCTGACTTGGTGTATCGATCCACGATAACCCACACTGAATCATGTTGACCCACATTCCTGGGTAAGCCCACCACGAAATACATCATGATGTCCTCCCATTTCCACTTTGGGATGTCCAGAGGCTATAGTAGCCATGCTATCCTCTGATCCTTAGCCTTGACCTATTGACATGTCAAGCACTTAGCCACATATTCTGTTACATCCTTTTTCATCCCAGGCCACCAATACAGCGATCTTACATCCTGATACATCTTCGTGGTTCCTAGATGCAAAGAGTAGGGAGTAGTATAAGATTCATCCAGAATCTCCTGCCTCAGCGTAGTGTCCATCGAAACACATATCCGACCTTTGTATCTCAACAAGTCCATATCTGACACTGTATAATCTCTTGATACTCCAGCTAGAACATCCTCCTGGATCTTGGTCAGTTGTGGATCACCCAACTGACCTTCCTTTATCCTTTCCAACACCATAGATTGTAACGTAATGTTGGGCAACTGGCCTACCAGCAACTTTATGCCAGCTCTAGTCATATCCTCTGCTAGCTCTCTGGATATCAGCCTCGAACTAAAAATTTGCCACGGACCCTTCCGGCTTAAAGCATCTGCTACCATGTTGGCCTTTCCTGGGTGATACACGATTTCACAATCATAATCCTTCACTAACTCCAACCAACGCCTCTGTCTCGTGTTCAGGTCTTTCTGTGTGAAAAAGTACCTCAAGTTCTTATGGCCAGTGTATATCTCACACTTATCCCCATAAAAGTAATGCCTCCATACCTTTAATGCAACGACCACTGCTGCCAACTCTAAGTCATGAGTGGGATATCTCTGTTCATATTCTTTCAACTGGCGTGAAGCATAAGCAATCACCTTCCCTGACTGCAAAAGAACAGAACCCAAACCCTGATGTGAGGCATCACAGTATATCACAAACTTCTCATGATCTGTCGGAAGACTCAGAATTGGAGCTGTAATCAACCTCTGCTTCAATTCATGGAAGTTGTTCTCACACTTGTTTGACCACACAAACTTCTTATTCTTGCATGTTAGTTTATTCAATGAAGTGGCAATCTTTGAGAACCCTTCCAAGAAATTCCTGTAATAACCTGCCAACCCAAGGGACATTCTAACCTCTGAAGCATTCTAACCTCTGCAAAAGAACACAACCCAAACCCTAATGTGAGGCATCACAGTATATCACAAACTTCTCATGATCTGTCGGAAGACTCAGAATTGGAGCTGTAATCAACCTCTGCTTCAATTCATCGAAGTTGTTCTCACACTTGTCTGACCACACAAACTTCTTATTCTTGCATATTAGTTTAGTCAATGAAGTGGCAATCTTTGAGAACCCTTCCAAGAAATTCCTGTAATAACCTGCCAACCCAAGGAACATTCTAACCTCTGAAGCATTCTTTGGCCTTGGCCAATCCCTAACTGCCTAAATCTTGGTTGGGTCCACCTTGATCCCCTCCTTACTGACAATGTGCCCAAGGAAAGTTACCTGAGAAAAAAAATTTCACACTTCTTGAACTTTGCAAACAATCTGTGTTCCCTCAGTCTCTGGAGAACCAACCTCAAATGATGCTCATGTTCTGACTCTGACTGAGAATAAACCAGAATATCATCGATGAAGACGATCACAAACTGGTCTAAATAATCCTTGAACACTCTGTTCATCAAATCCATAAAAGCAGCTGGGGCATTAGTCAACCCAGAGGACATGACTAAAAACTCCTAATGCCCATATCTGGTGCGAAAGGCAGTCTTTGATATATATCTCTCCTTGACCCTTAGCTAATGATAACCAGATCAAAGGCGTATCTTTGAGAATACCCTTTGACCCTGCAACTAATCAAACAGATCATCTATCCTTCGCAGAGGATACTTGTTC
This sequence comes from Humulus lupulus, assembly GCF_963169125.1. NCBI lineage: Eukaryota > Viridiplantae > Streptophyta > Magnoliopsida > Rosales > Cannabaceae > Humulus > Humulus lupulus. The sequence continues at coordinate 51,220,140 of NC_084801.1, read as the reverse complement.
TTGATTGTTAACTTATTTAGTTCTTTATAATCAATACACATCCTCAGAGAACCATCATTCTTCTTCACAAACAGAACGGGTGCACCCCACGGTGAGAAACTAGGTCTGATAAAAATCAAATCTAACAATTACTGCGATTCTACTTTCAGTTCTTTTAATTTCGATGGGGCCATTCTGTAAGGTGCTCTAGACACTGGCTCCATCCCTGGTGCCAGTTCAACCACAAATTCAATCTCTTTGCATGGTGGCAATCCTGGTAAATCTTCTGGAAACACATCCAGAAACTCACAGACTACTCGTGTCTCCTATAGTCTCACTGGAATGACTTGAATGGTATCACCCACACTGGCTAAGAATCCTATGCAACCTCCTTACAATAGATCTCTAGCCCTCAAAACAGATATCATGGGTATACGAGGTCCATGCATAGTGCCAACAAACACAAAAGGATCCTCACCGTTAGGCTCAAAGGTTACCATATTCCTTATGCAATCTATGGTTGCCCCATACTTCACCAACCAGTCCATACCCAGAATCATGTCAAAGTCGTTCATAGCCAACTCTATCAAATCAACTGATAATTTTATATCCTCCACTGTCACTGGCAATGATCTGAACCATCTTCTAGATACTACTAACTCCCCAGTGGGTAATAAGGTCCTGAACCCCGCAGCATAATAATCACATGGTCTACACGATCTATCAATAATTCTACTAGCAACAAAAGAATGTGTAGCACCAAAATCAATGAAAATAGTATAAGGGGTTCCAGCACTATAAAGCTAACCTGTTACTACTAAGGGATAAGCCTCAGCTTCTAACTGAACACTTGAGCTGGGGCAGAGCTGTCCACTTTTCTTGGCTCAACCTTTCTTGCTCTCGGGCAATCTTTCCTCAAGTGTCCCACTACCCCGCATAAAAAGCAGGCCCTTGCTCGACACTCCCATAGATGATGCCTCTTGCATCTAGGGCACTCAGGAAAAGTCCTCCAGACCTCACTACTGCTATGGTGGCCCATTGTAATGGCATGTGATCTCCTGTTAGGGCTTGGAGCTGGAAAGGCATCAGGAGCCTTCCTCTTCTGATCACTGGGGCCTTCGCCCCTACCTAAACCCATAAATGGAGGTCCCACCCTCCTAAAGTCTCTCCTGGCTGCATTATCATGCCAAATTTTGTTCTTTGTGCTCTTGGTTGTAAGCACCTTCTCAACCATCTGCGCATAAGTAGTCACTTCAAACACAGTGGTAATACGAACATCACAGGCTATCCTAAACTGTAGCCCCTAGAGAAACCTCTCCCTTCTGGTCCCATCAGTGGGCACCAATTCCATTGCAAACTTTGCCTGTCTATCAAACTTTAAAGCATATCCATTCACTGACAAACTTCCCTAAAACAACTTGCTGAACTCTTCAGCTTTTGCAGCCCTGATTGCATCATTATAGTACTTTTCAATGAACAGAGTCTGAAACTCTTCCCAACTCAGGGCACTAACATTTCTGGTCTAGGATATCACTTCCCACCGAATTCGGGCATCCTCCCAAAACATATATGTAGCACAAGCCACCCTCTTGTTACCAGACACCCTCATAATGACTAGGATGGTGGTAACCATGCTCATCCACTGCTCGACTTTTGCCGGATCTGTACTAACCTCAAAAACTAGAGGGTGTTGTTTCCTAAACCTTTCATAGAGAGGTTCCCATTTATTCCCAGCCTCTAGCTACTGCTCAACTGTTGGCACCGCTATAGGTGATGCCTCTGGTAAAATGTTCCCTGCAGGAACCTGTTGTTTTCTCAGGAGGCATATTTCTTCTTCTTGCCTCAATACCCTAGCTTGTAAGTCAACCAGTAACTGTTGCCAGTTATCAGGAGCTGGCTGAGGATTCTGACCCTGGTCATTATCTTGACCCTGTATATCATTCTGGCCTTGATCATCCTGGCCAGCTGATGAATCTACCTGTCTTGGAATCATACTATCAACTTTATACCTTGCTGCAATAATCAATGCGGCCAGTTATGTAGTGATAACTAAACCTCTTGCCGCCTCACAGTCCAAGATCAAGCAGGAACTTATCCCCGTTTAGCCGTCATGCTAATAAGCATGTCCATTCATAAACATAATAGTTAACATTTAATAATTAACAGTTAATGATGCTAATAAGCATGTTCTAGCAATGTCAGTGCTAATAAGCACCTTCTTGCTTATCATGCAGTAGTCAAGGGTCAACCCTATTAGTGTATCTCATGCATGCAGGCAAAGCATTTATATTCTATTTAAGCAGTTAAACACATAACCACATAAATAGTTACCAAACCATGAGTCGATCTTCTCTTCAGTAGCAAATGTAGATGCCCAGCCAAGCTATAGGAACCCTAAACCTTGGCACACTTTGACACCAAGTTGTAATACCCTGGTTAGCCAAGACCATCACACTGTGTACTTTAAATAATGCTTAACTTGCTAAACAAATCATTAGGCCATAACCGTGCATCTAAGTATTATTAATGGTAGGGGTTAAAATCTCAGTAAAATGGAATGGATATATTTTATTTAAAACGTTAAACTGTGCATGGGATCCCATAAAAGTGTTTACAAAGTCGTTTACAATCCAAAATGGTCATTACAGTTCAAAAGTTACAATCCACCGACCTAAGTGGCAAAAATAGGGTTAAACCCTAGTTCCCCTCAGAAACACCTTGGTCGTGGTGGTCAAGCGACGACATATGTACACGTCGCCACCTAAGCTCTCCACTCAAGGTTGGGTAAGATTTTCTTTCCCTTTACATGCACCACATAGTACCCATGAGCCAAGGCTCAGTAAGAAAACTTATTACTGCATGTACACAAATACAAATAAATTAGATGGCTGTTAACTCACTCTGGGGTCCTATGCCCTAGATAGATGACTATTATGTCATTCTGGGGTCATGTGCCATGAATAGATGACTATTAAGTCATTCTGGGGTCCTGTGCCTTGAATAGATGAATGTTAAGTCATTTTGGGGTCCTATACCCTGAATAGATGACTATTAAGTCATTCTGGGGTCTTGTGCTCTGAATAGATGGATATTAAGTCACCTGAGCCTTTTATCTTTCTTTTCTTCGACCAATAGGTCGAAGGAGCATATAATGCTCTTATTGATTACATCTAATCATATTGACCAGCGCTCGTTGCGCTATTTCCACTCATGATTCATAAGTTAATTCCATATGACCAATGCTCAACCTATTTTCATTTCTGACTGATAAGTCAGTGCCACTCACAAGTAAGCAATGTAACCACGCATTCATAATGCAAAAAATGTCCATATATAGAGCACTCAACATGACTCATACATAATCATGTATGTCACATACTGGGTGCGCAATTTTTTTACCTCAGACATGAGTGTAAAATAAATAAAGAACGACCCTTGAGAACGATCCTGACCTTAGGCCCCTTAGTGGTCACATAATCATAACCAAATATGAAATCCCATCAATAAAATGAGTAATGAAAGATTACTAGACCAAGTTCTAGGCCCCAGGACCCTAAATCCCACTAACACGGATAGTAGATTCGATCCCGAGCCTTAAGGATCAAAAACCAGCACCAAAAACCAAATAAAACTAAGCCTGGCCAAAAACAGACAACCGGGTCGTGACCTGCCCCCAGGGGCCGCGGAACGCCTCCCAGACAGAAATCCCCCTGTCTGGGTGCCAGGGGCGGGCCGTGGCATGCCCACGAGGGTCGTGGCGCGCTAAGCAGAAAAAGCCCCATCAAACCCCTGGGGTTCACACGAACGACGGCGCCCAATATCACGGTCGAACTGCCCCTTGCGAATCCAGCACCCCTGCTTTTTCTTCAATCCAAACTCAACCAAAAACTCTACCAAACAATCCCAAAATCAATACCAATCCTCAAAAAACCATAACCACCAATCCAACAGTAAAACCCAAGCTTCATAACACTTAAAACACCACCAAATTTCCAATTCCAAGATCAAACTTCCAAACTCAAAAACAACTAAAACCATAGGGAAAACCAATCAAAAACATAATTGAAAGTCTCACCTCAGCTGTGATCAACACCTCCTAGCTGGTGCAATTCAATCCTAAACCTCAAGCTCTAGAACTCCAAGCTTGAATCCTTAGCTTCAAAAATCAAACCGAGGGGGAGAGAGAGAGAGTCCTGTTTCCTAGTTTAATCCACAGCCTTCCATCCTTGGACAAGTCTATCTAATAGCCTTAAATGACTAAAATGCCCCTAGGGCCAACCTAATCCATGAAAGCCACCCAAGGAAATTTTTTCATTACCACCTATCCCGTTAATCATAATTAACGTCTCTCAATTCCCGTTACTCCCAATATCCTCAAATATTTAACAAATCATTTCCCATTACCCGCTCATTCCCGGTAATGTACTAAGCACCAAATTACACCTAGGCTTACCCCAAGCCTGGTAATTAACCCCCTTATGACTAAACTGCTAACTTGCTTCCTTGAATCGTGAATAGCTCATATATATCTACATAATAATGTGTTCTCACCCATATATCACATACATGCACATAAATATTCAAATATATCCATATAACAATACAACCAACATAAGCATGCATATAATCACATAATAATGCATTAAATCAATTATGGCCCTCCTGGCCCCCTAATCCTGGCACTAAGCCTCATTAGGGAATTTGGGACATTACAATGTGACACTTGTTACATGTATGTTTATTAAGGGTTTTATATGAATAAATGAATAAAGGATAAACCTAGGAAGTCTAGAACCTTCCCTCTGCTGTTAGGATCTCGTATTACTCAGTCAAAGTTGTTTAAACAAACTTCAAGTGTGTTGAAAGTGTGCAAAAATGTGTTTGATATATCAACATAAGTTGATATATCACCTATGATTGATACGGAAAACATGTCAACTTTGCACGAACGAAACCACGGAGCCTTTGGAATATGGGTGAGCCGATATAACGAAGATAGGGGTGATATATCAGTTCCACGTGCATATTTTGAAAGTCCGTGGAATACGAGCTAGAAACAACCCTCAACAGCTTGGACTTGCTCTTGAACAATTTTGACCTAGTTATGGGCATCTATTGAGTAGAAAATTATATTATTTATTCATTTTAAAATGAGTTAGTTTCACTCCTTGAACTCTATAAATATGACCTTTCACTCAACCATTTGCATCATCATTCAAGCACTTCTCAGAGCCTCCATGCTGCAAATTTTTTTCTGGAGAGAAACACTAGGGTTTTGGGGTTAAAAGCTTTAAAATCTAAGCTTTTCTAAACACTTTGGAAGTAAGATAGAGTGTGATTTTGTTATTGGGGTGTTGATAGAAATTCTAAGCTATCTAAAGTACTTCTATTATTGGGATTAGTTCAATATAGTTCCTCTTATTCTTTTCATTTTCTTCAATATCCTAACTTGTTATAATGACTTTTGGTTAGGTGTTTGATTTTCTTCAAACTTAAGGTTTTCGGTAAGTTCTTATCTTGATGGTTTAGATCTTCTTTTCATCTTTTTCTTTCTTTAGGAAACTTATGATTTTACTATTTGGTTTTAGGAGTTTCTAATCCCGCACTTGTCTCCAATACTCCGATTTTTTGGTAAGGAAAACAAGTTAGATTTTATGTGTTATGATTATGTTAATATGGTATGTGTATGTATGTATGTATGTATGTATGTATATGTTTTATGTTTGTAGTCGCTTGGGAAATATGGTTGCTTAGATAGCAAATAAGCAAATCTTGAGAATTTTATCATTATCGTAGACTATAGTTGTGTGTCGTTTGGGACATATGATTGCTTAGATAGCGAATAAGCAAATCTCAAGATTATATCATTATCGTAGACTATAGTTGTGTTTAAACCTACCTCTAAATAGTAGAAAGAGGACCTAGATGGTTTCTATCATATACTATAGTTGAGTTTAATTCTACCTCTAAATAGTAGCAAGATGACCTAGATGGTTTCTATCACATACTATGGTAATGAGTTAATGGCCATTAATTTGTAGTCTTATGTTTTATGATTTATGATTTATGTTTTTACGTCTTATGTTTTATGTTATGTTTTAGTAGTTTTTTCTTACTAGGCATTAGGCTCATTCCTTTTTTATTTAGATTGTGCAGGTAAATGAGCATGGAAGGCGAGACAGATTCATGGCGGCTTTGCCATGTGTATTGGGTGAGAACTAAATGAATGGACTGATGGGAACGATCGAGAATGACGTTTATGTTTTGAGTTTTTTTTAATTATGTATTTATGATTTTCTGCATTTAGTATTTGAACGATTAAAATAAAGGTTTAATTTTCTTTATGATTTTATGTAATAACAATGGGATCCCTTATTTTGGATTTTCTAATAAAGTTATATTATTTTATGTATGTATTCGAAATTAATAGTTATGTCTTAGTATTTTTTAATGGTCTGAGGTCTTTAAGTTAGTTGGGTCATTACAGTTGGTATCAGAGCCACGGTTCATATGCATGAAGTTCTCCTTGATACACACGCAAAAGCTCCGGATCTAATCGCCAATGTAAGTGTTTATGTTATGAATATATGTTTATGTTAAAATCTAACGTTTTAGTCATTATGTTTTCAATCAAAATGAATGGAGCTTTGACCTATCATGATATCCGAGCTATTAAGGCATTAAGAAGGGTTTGAGAGCCAAGAGATACAATAGGAGTGCTAGAAAGAATCACTCAAAGAATGATCATATTTCACAAGGAGATAGTTCACCTTCAAATCAGTAGGAAAATTATGATGAGTGCCATGGAACAATACGTCTTAGTAATTAGGCTTTTTTAGGATTTTCCTTCTGTAGTTTCAAAATTTGAAGAATTATGGGAGACTATGGATGACGAAGATGATTTACCGGTAGCCATGAGATATTATTTTCTTATACTTAGGTTTACCTATAGGTTTGAGTTTCAATTCACCAATGAACAAAATCATAATATCCTAATAAATATTCCCCGTGGTAGTTTCGAGGCTGATAATACTGATGATTATGAGGAAATAACTGATGATATGCTAGATGAAGGGTCAGATGTAGAAGATATTGATTTTTAGATATTTTACCCTAGTTATTATTAGTATAGTTTCTTTATTTATTTTGATTTTTTATTGTAATAAGTGAAAGTCTTTTTCCAAATGAATAAAGTTGTTATTTTTTTTTAAAATGACATGTTTGATTTTGATTTTTTTTTTTACAATCATAATTAATTTAGAATAAATTCAATAAATAATGACTGAGCTCAGTGAGGGTGGATACAAATCAATGAACCGGGTTCTGTATTAAGAATTTAGGGGCCATAGTAGTGGGAACGATTTTACTGATCCCAGCCCTCCCTCAATATGGTTAACTTTAGAACAGCTACAAGTTTTGAGTCTGAGAATTAAGTCATATAGGGTGGTTAGAAACAAACTTAGAAAATAATAAAGATGGCTTAATAATCTAAGTTTAGAAACACACCCTAATGTATAAAGATGACTTACATAATTTTTCAATAGAAATCATAACTAATAGGTCCAAGTTATGTTTTCTTAGACTAAGTTTTGCCTTAGAAACTATTAGGGTAAGTTCTAATGTCTTTTCTCAATTGCTAGAACTTTGTTCAAGATGTCGCTTCAAAGGTCTGCATGCACGAATGACAATGCCCCTAGTACCGCCAACGAGACTCATGAGGCCCCTCCAGTCCAAAGAAGGGGAACGCGTAATACCACAGCTGCTGCCAATAGAAATGCACCACCACCAGTTGACAACAACGCTAAAATTATCCGATTATGGAAACAAGTAGAAGAACTGATGCAACAACAGCCTCAGCCATAGCCTCGGCTATAGCCTCAGCCACAGACTCACCTGCAGACTCAGCCAACGGCTCATGTACCCTAGCAAGGGCATAATGTAGGCTATCCATATGGGGGATGGCCGATGGAGAACTACACACCTTGTCTAGCTGAGTACATGCAACTAGTCTATGAACTTTTTCATAAGACACACGCTCCAAAATTTTGAAGGGACAACCAACCCCTTTGAGGCTGAAGAATGGCTCAAGAATGTAGAGCCGATTCTGGCACAAATGAACCTCGGCAACGCGGATCGCATATCCTGCGTTTCCTCTCTACTGAAAAAGGATGTTAGAATTTGGTAGGATTTGGTACAATAGACTCAAGATATTACCACCATGACTTGGGCCAAATTTGTGGAGCTGTTTCACAAAAAGTACTACAACTCTGCAGTCATCGCTTTGAGGGTGGAAGAGTTTTCCAGTCTGAAGGAGGACAATTTGACGGTAGTTGAGAATACTCAAAAATTTGATCGTCTAGCCAAGTTCGCACCAGAGTTGGTCCCTACCATCCACTTGAGGGTTACCAAGTTCACTAGGGGACTCCGACCCAAGATTGAGTTAGGAGTCAAGCTTGAAAACCCTGGAACCACTTCTTACACTGATGTTCTAGAAACAACTATAGAGGTGGAAAGGCTCCAAGCAAATGTTAGTAAGGAGGAGGCAAGTAAGTCTAAAGCCAAGCAGCAGAATTAGACTCAGAATGGTCGAAACCACAACAACAACCAGCATAACAATAATGAGCAGAAAAGAAAGCATCATGATAATAAGCAACCCAACGCTGACAAAAGAGCACAAACTACCAATGGTAATAATAGGCCAGGTTATGTGGAATACCCTCAGTGCTCCATGCGCCAGAAAAGACACCCTGGGGAGTGTCGTACAAAGACCAAGGGTTGTTACCATTGTGGCTAGGAAGGTCATCGGAAAAGAGATTGTCTACAACTCAAAACAGAAGAAAAGAAGGACAACAAGATGGTTCCAGCCAGAGTCTTCGCCTTAACCCAGGGAGAAGCTGAAACCAATAATAAAGTGGTCACAGGTCAACTTCCTATCCTCGGTAATATATGTTCAGTATTGTTTGATTCAGGAGCAACACACCCATATATCTTGTTAGGAATGAAAGATTTAGAACTAGGTTTCTCACGGAACTGCCTTAGGGTGAAGTTGTTCTATTAGCACGAATAGTACGAGGAGTCTGATCTGAGTCGAGGGCACGGAGCTAGAAGGAGACTTGATAGAGCTAGAGATCAAGGACTTCGACATAATATTGGGCATGGACTGGCTAGCAAGACATGGCGCAACCATCGATTGTAGACAGAAGCAAGTAATGTTTGATACTCCTGAGGGTTCGAAACTATGTTTTATGGGAAATGTTTCAGGACTACGGACACCACTTATCTCATCTCTCAAAGCTCAGAGGGTGGTAGAGAAAGGATGTCACACATTCTTAGCTAGCGTCACGAATGTGGCACAGGAAACACCATTAAAGGTTGGAGACATCCGCATTATAAAGGAATTTCCAGAGATATTTCCTGATGACTTACCAGGGTTACCCCCTACTCGGGAAACTGACTTCACAATTGAACTAGTACTGGGAACTGAGCCTATCTCAAAGGCACCATACCGAATGGAACCTACCGAACTCAAGGAGTTGAGAACGCAGTTACAAGAGCTCTTAGACTTGGGTTTCATCAAACCGAGCCATTTGCCACGGGGAGCACCGATTCTATTTGTAAAGAAGAAGGATGGAAGCATGCAAATGTATATCGATTACTGTGAGCTGAACAAGGTGACAATTAAGAACAAGTACCCGCTACCCTGGATCGACGACTTATTTGATTAACTTCGAGGAACGACTATATTTTCAAAGATTGATCTACGGTCCGGTTATCACCAGCTCAAGGTAAGGGAAGAGGACATACCAAAGACAACCTTTAGGACTCGATACGAACATTATGAGTTCCTAGTTATGTCTTTTGGTCATACCAACGCTCCAGCCGCATTTATGGACATAATGAATCGAGTCTTCAAGGATTACTTGGAAAAATTCATCGTGGTATTCATTAATGATAAATTCGTGTACTCCAAGGAAGAAGTCGAGCACGAGGAACATTTAAGACTGACCATATTGCGACTACAAGATCATAAAATTTTCACTAAATTCAAGAAATGTAAATTTTGGCTAACACAAGTAGCATCCCTCAGCCACATAGTATCCAAGGATGGAGTCGCAGTAGACCCAACTAAGGCAGTGGTTGTGAAGGATTTTTCAAGACCTAAGAATGCGTCAGAGGTTATAATTTTTCTTGGGCTAGCAGGCTATTACCGGAGATTTCTAGAAGACTTTTCTAAGGTAGCCACTCTGCTTACCAACCTAACCCGGAAACAGCAAAAGTTCAACTGGACGGATAAATGTCAAGAAAGCTTCCAGTTGCTCAAAGATAAATTATGCTCAGCACCAGTACTTTGCGTATCGACACCCAATGATAAGTTTGTAGTATACTGTGATGTGTCCAAGTAAGGTTTAGGCTATGTGCTGATGCAAAATGACAAGGTGATAGCCTATGCCTCAAGGCAGCTGAAGGAATACGAGCAACGCTATCCAACAGATGATATGGAGTTGGCAGCGGTGGTCTTAGCACTGAAAATCGAGCACCACTATCTTTATGGAGAACGATGTGAGATTTATATGGACCATAAGAGCTTAAAATATTTCTTCACAGAGAAGGAACTCAATATGAGGGTGCGAAGGTGATTGGAACTAGTAAAGGACTATGCTGTGAAATCCTATACCACCCAGGAAAGGAAAATGTAGTTGCAGATGCGTTAAGTCGAAAGAGTTATGGAAATCTGGATGTATTATCCAGAATTGAAAAGTCGCTACAGCAAGAGCTGATTAATGTTGGAATAGAAATATCCATGGGTCAATTGGCTAACTTGTCCATCCAGTCAAGTTTACTAGATGATATACGGATCGGGCAAGGGCATGATGACTCGTTATTATCGTATATGGCTGCAGTCAAAGAAGGCAAGACTACGAATTTCTCTATATCAGGACAGGGGTTCTTAAGATATAAGGGTCGGGTATGCGTGCCAAATGAGCACGGAATTAAGATGAAGATTTTAGAAGAGCCACACACTCCCTCATACTCTGTTCATCCGTGATCGACCAAGATGGCTCATGACCTTAAGGCACTATATTGGTTGCAAGGAATGAAGAAAGACGTAGTAGAGTATGTGTCCAAATGCCTGCAAGTAAAGGCGAAACATTAGCGACCCGCAGGCTTATTGCAACCGCTTAGTATTCCTCAATGGAAGTGGGAAGACATAGCCATGGACTTAGTGATAGGATTACCAGGAACAAGTAAGCAACACAACTCGGCTTGGGTTGTGGTGGATAGACTTACAAAGTCAGCTCACTTCCTGCCTGTCAAGACTACCTACACTGCAGATCAGTGCGTAGACATTTATGTTCAAGAAATTGTATGACTGCATGGTATCCCTAAGACCATAGTATCCGATAGAGGATCGGTGTTTACATCAAGATTTTCGGCAAGCTTGTAGCAAGCCATGGGTACCAAGCTAAGTCTCAGTACGACATTTCATCCTCAAACCGACGGACAGTCCGAGCATACCATACATATTTTAGAAGATATGTTGCGCACTTGTGTAATAGACTACAATAATAGCTACCAGGAAACTATCGGTATGGCACCCAATGAGCTACTTTATGGATGTTGGTCGTCGTTACATTGGGACGAGGTAGGAGAAAGACAACTTCTTGGACCCAAGGCTATTAGAGAGGCTCAAGAAGCAGTGGAATTGATTAGAAAGCGTATGCTCGCTACTCAGAGTCAACAAAAGAGTTATGCAGATGCCAAGCGACGAGATGTGGAATTCAAAGTCAGAGACCAAGTCTTCTTAAGAATATCTCCTATGAAAGGAGTGAAGCGGTTTGGGAAGAAAGGCAAACTTAGTCCCCGATTTATAGGTCCTTTTGAGATATTGGACAAGGTGGTACCAGTAGCGTATAGATTAGCTCTACCGCAAGCTCTAGTAGATAGCCACAATGTGTTGCACATCTCGATGCTGCATAGATATGTGTCAGACCCATCCCACATTCTCAAGTACGATACGTTAGCACTTCAGATAGACCAGAGTTATGAGGTACGACCGGTTAGCATCCTAGAGAAGGGGGTTAAGGAATTACGGTCTAAGAGTATTCCAATACTCAAGGTCTTATGGAGTAATCGTACAGAATGGGAGGCAACATGGGAGTTTGAGGAAGACATCTGAACACGGTATCCATAATTGTTTGGTAGTAAATTTCAGGGACAAAATTCTTTTAAGTAGGGGAGAATTGTAGCGTCTTAGAATTTTACTTAGCTAGATAGTAGTAGCGTGTGCTGTAGTATTTTAGTTTTCATGGTTCTTGGTTCAAGCCAAGATTTAGTTGGAAACTCATAGAGATAGTTATGAATTTTATAAGTTTAGCCTATAGTTTAGAAATATTAATTTTATCATAAGGTTTGATTAATATAGTTGTTCCTAGAAATATTATTTATTACAACCTAAGGTTTAGATAGAATAATTAAGAATGTGACACTTGTCACATGTATGTTTATTAAAAATTTAAGGATTTTAGATGAATAAATTCATAAAGGATAAACCTAGGAAGTCTAGAACCTTCCCTCAGCTGTTAGGATCTCGTATTACTCAGTCAAAGTTGTTTAAACAAACTTCACGTGTGATGAAAGTGTGCAAAAATGAGTTTGATATATCAACGTAAGCCGATATAAGGATCGATATATCTCCTATGATTGATACGGAAAACATGTCAACTTTGCACGAACAAAACCACAGAGCCTCGAGAATATGAGGGAGGCGATATATCGCCTATAGGGGGCGATATATCGGCTCCACATGCATATTTTGAAAGTCTGTGGAATCCGAGCTAGAAACAACCCTCAACAACTTGGACTTGCTCTTGAACGATTTTGACTGAGTTCTGGGTATCTGTTGAGCTTAAAATTCAATTTTTATTCATTTTAAAAGGAGTTAGTTTCACTCCTTAAACTCTATAAATAAGACCTTTCGCTCAGCCATTTGCATCAGCATCCAAGCACTTCTCAGAGCCTCCAAGCTGCTAATTCCATTCCAGAGAGAAAAACTAGGTTTTTGGGGTTAAAAGCTTTCAAATCTAAGCTTTTCCAAACACTTGGGAAGTATGCTAGAGTGTAATTTTGGTATTGAGGTGTAGATCAAATTTCTAAGCTATCTAACGTATTTTTATCCTCGGGTTTAGTTCATTATAGTTCCACTTATTCTTTTCATTTTCTTCCAAATCCTAACTTGTTATAGTGGCTTTTGGTTAGGTGTTTGACTTTCATGAAACTTAAGATTTTCGGTAAGTTCTTATCTTGCTGGTTTAGATCTTCTTTTTCTTTAGGGAACTTATGATTTTATTAATTGGTTTTAGGAGTTTCTAATCTCGGACTTGTCTCCAATACCCCAATTTTTGGTATGGAAAATAAGTTAGATTTTATGTGTGATGATTATGTTTATATGCTATGTGTATGTATGTATGTATATATGCATATGTTTTCTGTTTGTAGTCGCTTGGGAAATATGGTTGCTTAGATAGCAAATAAGAAAATCCTGAGATTTTTATCATTATCATAGACTATAGCTGTCTTTAAACCTACCTCTAAATAGTAGCAAGAAGACCTATATGGTTTCTATCATATACTATAGTTGTGTTTAAACCTACCTCTAAATAGTAGCAAGAGGACCTAGATGGTTTCTATCACATACTACGGTAATGAGTTAATGGTCATTACTTTACAGTCTTATGTTTTATGATTTATGTTACGTCTTATGTTTTATGTTATGTTTTAGTAGTTTTTCCTTACTGGGCATTAGGCTCATTCCTTTTTATGTAGATTGTGCAGGTAAATGAGCATGGAATGCGGGATGGATTCATGGTGGCTTTGGCATTTGTATTGGGCGAGAACTAAATGAATGGACTGATGGGAACGATCGAGGATGACGTTAATGTTTTGAGTTTATTTTAATTATGTATTTATGATTTTCCGCATTTAGTATTTGAACGATTAAAATAAAGGTTTAATTTTTCTTTATGATTTTATGTAATAACAATGAGATCCCGTATTTTGGATTTTCTAATAAAGTTCTATTATTTTATGTATGTATTCGAAATTAATAGTTATGTCTTAATAGTTTTTAATGGTCCGAGGTCTTTAAGTTATCCGGGTCATTACATGATATTACAACTGTTATTATAATATCTGCTCGTATGAGTGAACCTAACACAACACTTTGTTATCTTACAAAATTAGCTGATTTTTAAAAAAAAATACTCTACGTGTCATAGTATGCTTTCCCTAATTTTTCTCTTGTGTTTACATATGTTTATAATATGCTTTGCTCGCTTAGTATTTTATATGCCCCCCAGTGATCGAGGAGTTTAAGGTTCTCAGTCACTTGCCATTGACCAATACCTGTTTGAATATTACTGCTCGCGGACTTATAAACAATCAATGATAATATAGAAAAACAACACACGTAATGAGCAAATACTTGTAGTAAATACAATAATTGGTAAGAATAACTGGCTGCGCACAGTTCCTTTTATTTCTCGTAAAAAATGGGACAAAAATTCTTGTCTATACGAGTGATAGAAAATCGATCTTACACTTATAAGCGACCAACCATCTAACTAGCTAGCCCTTGTTCAAAAACTTGTAAAAAGTAAAATTGATACAAGCCAAATCTTTAAAAAGAAATGTTCACTGATAATACATGCGCAGGTGTTCTCCTTTCCAATAACGAGGAACGAGATCTCCGTTTAAGCGAGCAAGTTTTTATGTTCCTAGTTGAAGAATTTCTTCAATTTGATATTGACCTTCCTAGTTTGATCCAAACACTCCAGCAACCTGATCGAGAGTGTTGAGAAAAACCCTTATAAGAACCAAGTCTCCTACGTCAAACTTTCTTTCGTGTACTTCAGAATTAAAATATCAAGCGACCTTTTGTTGGTAAACTTACAACTTGTAGTTGGGCTTGTTCATGTCTTTCATTAGGCAAGTCCAAAGACTCCAGTAATAATTGATTATTCGTATTCTCGTCGTATGTTATCCTTCTATGTGAGGGTGGATCTATCTCAACTGGTAACATGGCCTCATACCCATATCCTAAAGAAAATGGCGTATGGCATGTTGATGTTTGGTGTGTTATTTTATTCGACCAGAGTACTTCGGGCAATTGTTCTGGCCACACTCCCTTTGCCTCTTTGAGTCTTTTCTTCAATATATGCTTCAGAGTTTTGTTGACAGCTTCTACATGTCAGTTGGCTTGTGGATGGGAAACTGATGAAAAACTCTTCGTTATGCCATGCCGCTCGCAGAAATCGGTAAATAGGTTGCTGTTAAATTGTGTGCCATTATCTGACACAATCTTCTTCGGCAATCCATATTGGCATGCAATGTTTTTTACTACAAAATCCAACACTTTCTTGGTCGTGATTGTCGCGAGCGGTTCACCTTCTGCCCACTTTCTAAAGTAGTCGACAACAACTACTGCGTACTTGACATTCCTTTTTCCTATGGGCAAAGATCCGATCAGGTCTATTCCCGAAACTGCAAATGGCCACGGGCTTTGCATCTGTTTAAGCTCATTTTGGGCTGCTCTAGGTATCTTGGAGAATCTTTGGCATTTATCAAACCATTTAACAAATTCCATAGAATCCTCGATCATAGTAGGCCAGAAATACCCTTGTCGAAGAATCTTTTTTGACAAACTTTGCCCCCCAGCATGATCTCCACAGAACCCTTCATGTACTTCTCGCATCATTTCCTTAGCTTTTTCCCTGGAAATACATCTTAACAAAGGCATTGAATAACCTCGCCGATATAGAATTCCATCGAGCAAGATAAAACGAGTCGATTTACTTTGTAGTGTCTTCGCCTTATTCCTTTTTTTAGGTAACCATCATTGTTCGAGATATTGAATGATGAGAGTCATCCATGTGTCAACACTTGTATTACTAGGGAGGATTCTTCTACTTGAATGATCGGAGTTGACAAACGTTTGAATGGTACGATACTCAAAGTGTCGGAGTCCTTGGCACTTACTAGTTTGGCTAAAGCATCAATGTTGGAGTTCTGGTCACGAGGAACTTGCTGTAGAGTATACTTTTCGAATTATGCTTGCAAGTCTTTTCGCTTGTTTAGGTACACAACCATCTTAAGACCCCTGGCCTAATATTCTTCGATGATCTGATTAACAACTAGCTGAGAGTCAGTGTATATCTCTAGTGATTTCACATTTACATCTTTAGCCAGTCTCAACCCTGCAAGCAATGCTTCATATTCAGCTTCATTGTTGGAGGCAGTAAAGTTAAATCTTATGGGGCAGTGAAATTGGTGCCCTTTGGGGGTAATTAAAATCAATCCTACCCTCGAGTTATGCTCATTAGATGATTCATCAACAAACAGTCTCCAAGTGAGAGTTTGGTCTTGATCTTTAGGCTCCATAGTCGGCTCGCTGGTTGGGAGTCCGGTGAATTCAGCTACAAAGTCTGCTAAGGCTTGTCTCTTTATGACTGCTCATGGTGCATAAGAAATTTCAAACTTCCCTAGTTCTACTGCCTATTTTAAATGTCGACCAACGGCTTCTAGTTTTTGCAACACTTGCCGTAGTGGCTGGTCGGCAAAAACTACTATGGGATGAGCCTGAAAGTAGGGTCGTAGTTTTCTTGATGCTAGTATTAAGCATTAAACCAATTTCTCTATAGTCGGATATTGTAATTCTACTCCTACTAGTCTTTTACTTATATAGCATACTGCCTTTTGAATGTTGTCTTCCTCCCTGATTAAAATAGCACTGACAGCACACTTTGTTATTGCTAAGTAGATGTACAAATTTTCTCATTCGACCGACTTGGATAGAATGGGTGGTCAGCACATATGCTCCTTAAGTACCTGAAAAGCTTGCCGCACTCGTTTGTCCATTCAAACTTTTTGTTTCCTCTAAGTAGAATAAAAAATGGGACACACTTTTACGTAGACTTAGATATAAATCTACTCAGAGCCTCGATTTTCCCTGTTTGGCTTTGTACATTTTTAACTTTGGCTGGTGATTTCATCTCGATCAGCGCTCGAATCTTTTCAGGTTTGGCTTCAATTCCTCGTGAATTTACTATGAATCCCAAAAAATTTCCTGAGCCAACTCCAAAGGAACACTTAAGAGGATTGAGCTTCATCTGATATTTGTTCAAGACGTTGAAGCATTCCTGCAGGTCCTTGATGTGCTCACTGGCTCTTTTTGATTTAACCAGCATATCATCAACGTAAACCTCCATGTTATGGATGATCCGGTCTTTGAAAATGTGGTTTACAAGTCGTTGGTAAGTCGCATCAATGTTTTGCAAATCGAAGGGCATTACTTTGTAACAGTAAAGCCTTGTATATGTTCGAAAGCTAGTGTGCTCTTCATCAGTTGGATACATACTAATCTGATTGTAGCCGGAGTATGCATCCATGAATGATAAGATTTCACAACCTTATGTGGCATCGACCAGCTGCTTGATCCTTGGAAATGGGAAACAATCTTTCAGATAGGCTTTATTAAGGTCTGTGAAATCCACACACGTCCTCCATTTACCATTTGGTTTAGGGACTAGTACGGAATTAGAGACCTGTGATGGATAAAATGCTACCCTAATGAATCCATTTTCCTTTAACTTCTCGACTTCTTCCTTTAAGTCTTTAGACCTGTCTTTGTCGAGCAATATTCTTTTTTGTTGTATTGGTGGGTGGTTTTTGTCTATGTTCAGGACATGGCTGATAAATGCTAGTTCGATTCCAACCATGTCTTTATGCGACTAGGCAAAGACCTCCTGGTTCTTCCTCAAAAACTCCACCAACTTTTATTTGATTGTTGTCTCTAAGTTTTTACCGACTTTCACAACTCTTGTCGGATATTTTTCTTCTTTTTGGACCTCCTCTAGGTCCTCCACGGGTCTAATGCTTTCCTCAAAATCCCCAAAGCGAGGATCTAAGTCCCTATCCTCACTTTGGGCAATGCCCTATTTGGTGACTTGTTCACTTGATTGGGCTTGTGACTCATTTACCACTAGCAACCTTTTTTCTGCTCAGCTCCCCGATCTGCACCTTCTTGCCTTTGTGATCAAGGAGTTGTAGCATTCTCTGGCCTCTCGCTGATTTCCCAACATGCACCCAACTCTCGCATCGGTTGGAAACTTCATGGACAGATGCCAGACTGAAGTTACTGCTCGCAGATCTACTAGGATGGGTCTTCCGATAACGGCGTTATACGCAGATGGGAAAACAACTACTATAAAAGTAGTGAGTAATGTCTTGTTCACGGGTGTCATTCCTGCCATGACCAGAAGTTTTATCGACCCTTTTGGTGATAATCCTTCACCAGAGAAACCGTAGATGGTTTGGTTGCATGGTTATAAGTCTTGCACTGAAATTTTCATTCTTTCCAGTGAAGACTTGTATAGAATGTTTATCAAGCTTCCACTATCTACCAACACTCATTTTACCATCCTGTTGGAAATTTGAACATCCACAACTAAAGGATCTGAGTGGGGGAATCGGACATGATGTGCGTCCATCTCAGAGAAAGTTATTACTTCTTCCTCTGTTCGAGCTTTGTTAAGAGTTCGCTCCTCGATGTTTAACATCTCTATGTCCTATTTGTGACGTAGGGTTCTGGCATATCTCTCCCTTAACTTACCACTGTCACCAGATAGTCAGCAAAGTTCCAGTGCCCGGTGCTGGTGGTAGAGGAGTCGAGCGCTAGCATACAGGTGCCTGCTTGTTGCCTCCGTTAGCCCATTGCTGGGAGTTTCCCCCTGCTAATACATATCATCTTCGATTTCCTTGTCGTATAAGGAACTCAATTTCACCCTTCAGCTGGTTACATTCGTTGGTATCATGGCCATAGATGTTGTGGAAACGACAAAACTTGGTTGTGTCCCTCTTGGATATGTCCTTTCTGATTGGGGAAAGTCCTAAAAGGGACTGTGGTTGTAATGCCCTGAAATCCCTAATGCGATTTAATGGCTGGATTAGTAGGCCGGGAGGGCCATAACTGTTTAATTATTCCATTAAATGAATATATCCATGTTTATGTGAATTATATTATAATAAGATGTTATATGCATGCATGTGGGTCCACATTTGAATATTAGGGTGTTTTGATAATTTGGCCCGTTAAGGGTATATTTGTGTATTTGGGTGCATATTGTGATTTGTGAATGAGATCCCATTATTATGGAGATATATTCGAGCTATTCGGCATGAAACGGTCTTATATGATGGATTAGCGATTTTGTCATAACGGGGGTCTTTTATTGGGATATTGAGTTATGAGAATGTTATTTGATGATAAATTGGGAGTTATTGAGATCAGGAGGAAATTCTGGAAGTTTTGACTATAATGTACCCGGGGGTGTTTTTGGGACCCCGAGCACCAGGTTTTATTTGAGGTTATGTAAGCTTGAAGTAGCTTGTCAGATAGAACGTAGGTTAGAAAACCTCTCATTTTTTCCCGTTAGTTCATTTTTACCGTTCGGAGCATTTTCGAAGAAATCTCGAGTTCTAGGAGTCGGAATCAAGCGAGGATCGAGGCATAGCGATCCTAGCAAAGATTATAAGCTTCTTGACCAAAGGATTTGACAAGAAACAACCCAATCAAAGGTAATCTAAGTTTGAAGTTTTGAGTTTTTAGAGTTTCTAAGCTTAGAATTGGATTTTGTGAATTGTTGAGTTCTTGGTTCGTTTGAGCCTCGGGTTTTGATGGTTTTGGATCACTGGGAAGCTTGGGAACTTTGATTTGATGATTTGGAAGTGTTTAGGTATGATTTTGGAGGCTTTGGAATGATGAAAAACGTGTTTGGGGATGGCTCTGGGTTGGGGGCCGCGACCCCGTTCTTGGAAGCCGCGGCCCTAGCTCGAAGAAGTAGGTGGAGCAATTTTTACCTTGCTGGGCGCTGTGGCCCTTGCTCCTGGAGTGGCTGGGGGCCTCGGCCCAAGGTGTTAGGGCCACAGTCCTTGAGCAGGGTTGAGCCCGTTTGAGTGTTTTGGTCCCGGGAACATGGTTTTAGGCCTCGGGATCGTTCCTACTACCCGGATTAGTGGAGATTGATGTCCCGGAGGCTAGATCTTGGTTTGGGAACCCTTGATTATCATTTTATTGATGGTGTCCCATATTTGGTTATGACTAGGTGACCGCTAAAGGACTAAAAGTAAGATCGTTCTCAAGGGTCGTTCTTTTATTCATTCTCGCTCAAATCAGAGGTAAGAAAACTGCACCCCATATGTGACATGCATGGTTTTTTTCATGAGGCATGTTGATTGTGTAAATGTGGACATGGATTGATTATTGAATGCTTAGCAAATCTTTCTCACTTGTGCATGGTACTGACTAATTAGTCAGATATGGCAAAGGTGTCAATATCAACTGTGAAGCTGGGACTTATTAGTCAAGTTCAGCAGTGGTACTGGACACTGGTCACACAGTGCTGACTTATAAGTCAAGGCGGCCTTAGCGTATTCAACGCAAACCAATAAAGATTAGATCTAATCGACATCTGCATTAAATGACTCAGAAGAGCGTTAATGCCGGACCGACCTCAAGTTCGATGAAAACTAAAAGCGCTTGTGAGACTTACCCATCAGTCTCTCATCTGTTTAAGCTACTGACTTACCCAACAGTCACTCAACTGTTTAAGCTAGTGACTTACCCAGCAGTCACGCATTTGTTTAAGCTAGTGACTTACCCAGCAATCACTCATCTGTTTAAATTTTTGACTTGCTTGTCAGTCACTCATTATGGTTTACCAGAACCTCAAGTGATATTCACTCATCTTTTTAAGAGCTATAATTTGATAATGTTTATATGCAATATTGTGTTTTCTTGCTGGGCCTTGGCTCATGGGTGCTATGTGGTGCAGGTAAAGGGAAAGAAAAGCTCACCCAGCCTTGAGTGGAGAGCTTAGGTGGTGATGTGTACATATGCGGCCGCTTGACCACCACGGCCAAGGAGTTCTCAGAGGAACTAGGGGTTTACCCTGTTTTTGCTGCTTAGGTCGGCAGGGTTGTAAATTTGAAACAGTGGTAACCATTTTATGTTATAAATAACTTGTAAATGTTTTGATGAACTCATGAACAGTTTATATACTTAATAAAATATATCCTTTCCTTTTTATTAGTGTTCCACCTTAGCCTGTTAATAACACTTAGAAGCACGTTTTTAACCAAAGGACTCGGGTAGCGAGTCAAATTTCCGGTTCACCATTCACCGTAACTGTTCTGGGGTAGCCAGGGTGTTACAGTGGTATGGCTGGCCTGATACACTTATGCTCTGCTATCGACCAAGGTCATGTAGTTAGTGAGTCTTGGCTCGTATCTATTTTTCTTAGGGCGCTTGTTATCAGATGTCGTATGCTCATTATTTGCCATTTTTCCTCTTTTCTTATCATTACCTTTGTCGTTGTTGTCGTTGGATTTGCCAAACCCATTGGTGGCTTTGGTCGACTCTTCATTCTTGCCTTGGTCGACCTTTAGAGACTTTCCTTCATTGGTGATAGCCTCCTCCAGTTTGATATACTTGTTTGCTTGATCCAAGAATTCTTGAGTACTTTTGATTACATTTTTACGAAGGCTGCTCAAAAAGGGAGATTGGCATTGCACTCCAGCTATGATGGCCATTGTCTTTCCTTCATCCCCAACAATCTTGGCCCGAGCAGGAGCTTGCATAAACCTCTACATATACTCTTTGAAAGGCTCTCCTTCCTTCTGTCTGATATCAACCAGCTGATTGGCTTCTGTCAGATGTATCCGACCAGCATAAAACTGTCCGTAGAAATCTTTTATGAACATCTCCCATGAAATTATGCTGGCTAGTGGAAATTTGAAGTACCATTCCTGCACAGCATCAGATAAAGTAGCAGGAAAGATCCTGCATCAAGCATCTTCAGATACTTTATGGATGTCCATTTGTGTCTCAAACTTATTTACGTGAGACATCGGGTCTTCTCTTCCAGTAAATATGGGCGGTACTGGCATTTTGAATTTTCTTGGGAGTTCTGCCACAACAATTCTTTTGATGAACGGGGTTCCCTTTCTCCGGTCATATTCAATATGGGACATTTTACTCTCGACCAGTTGTTCCACTGCTTGATTCAGGGCATCTATTTGAGCCTGAACAACGTCTGGTATAGTAGGGGCGAGAGCGGCCACTTCAGGTGGGACATAATCATCGTGCCTTTCCCTTCAGCCATTAAGTACATCCCTTAGGTCTTCATCCCTTAACCTATTCTCGCTTGCACCTAGTCAGTCAAAGATGTCTAGTTGTCTGGGCTGCCCCCTAGAATTCTGGCTTGTTGGTCGCTTGTCCATTGCATGAAGGTTTTGCTGCCCATTCCTTTTCTCCTGTTGTCGACCACTGTTTCTCCTATTATATCCGGAGTCCCCTCCATTGTAATCATGGTCATATCTAAACTGCGACCTGTGAGTACGCGACCTGCTGTATGCACCTTCCCCCCCCCCCCCCTCTTCTCCCTAGTCCGTCTCGGTAAATAGGAGGAGGCAAGCGTTGGTCGTTGGGTCCCGAGACATTGCTCTGTCGTGGGGGGTCTCGGACCATAGAGCCTGAGTCCACCTGCCTCCTTCTTCCTAAGGGACGTTGTCCCCTGCCAGGAGGGTTCTGTTTGTCAACTACTTGACGTCTAGGGCATCTGGGATGTTCCTCATCCCTATTCTGTATGTGTTGTTGTGTATTACCTAGACCAGCACGAGAGGGTTGTTGTTGTTTGTTATTTCTAGCAGGACTCTGAGTTTCCCTCTCTTGCTTAGCAGCTGTATATTGCTCCGGCCACTATGGACTCCTTAGGTCTTGTGGATTTGGAGGACATTGGGGGTGATCTGATTGCGGATTTTGAGGAGGATGAGGATTCGGTGGTAGATCTAGCTGAGAGGTTGGTGCAGGTGGAGTAGGTGGCTGTCCTCCAACCAACTGAATGGCCACCTCAAAGACTGTTGTCGCGTCTGTCTGTCGACGATCCATGTCCGCCTGTCTTTCATTCAATTCTCGACGTTGGCGGTTGATCTCCATCTGTTGCATTACCATAGTTTTAGCCACGTTCTCTAGGTTAGCAAGGTTCCAGCGTCCATCTCCTCCTCTTCCAATTCCACATGTGACTCTTCCTCCACTACACTTGGTGGAGGAGGTGGATTTGGCACATTTTCCGACGTCTGTCCATCTTGACTTGCTCTCCTGGAGTTCTTAGCCATTGTTTTCTTTGAATTTTTGAGTTCGACTCTCAAGGAGAGCACCAAAATGTTGACTCTTGATTTATTCAACGACACGGAGTCACGAAAAATGATAAGAATTATATAGTCGAATGCAAAAATGTAAACAACACAAGAAATTTATTGTGGTTCGGCCCCCAGAGATTGGTAATAACCTACGTCAACTTAGTGATTTTATTGATATAAAACCCCCAAAAATCAACAATCAGCAAACAAGGGTTCATTGAGTTTCACCAGTCTTGAGGATAGCTACAAGTTCTGTGTATAAACTCATTATTTCTCTCTGAATACAAAATATTGTGTGTCCCATAAATGAATCCTATGAGTCCTATTTATAGGCTCATGGATGTATATATGGGCCTATGGGTCATGTTCAATTGACGTTACAAGCATAATAAAATAATAACATAAATAATGATATTTATATTTAAAATAGTTAAATATCTCTAGAATATCTAACTTATAATCGTCTCCAAGCATTTGTCCAGGTCCCACGAGCAGCTCTAGTCGTATGCTTTGGTATACCTTATTTTCCATGTGCTCAGCATATTCGTCCGTCTATCGAGCAGTTTAATTTCTTTCATGACAATCTGGTCATCGGTCGACCAGTCCTTCATTGATAGCCAGTCACGTGCTGTTCATGTGCCTCTTCAACATGCCACATCATCATGCAAATAGTTTGGGAAACAGTTATAACCACACTTTGAATGCCTATTTAAATATGATCGTCTTTGTACTATATTTAATTGTGTTATACCTAAAATGCATATTTGGTTGTATTTATCTGAGAAGCTCGGCTTATAAGTTGTGGTCAGCAATAGCATGTGGAATGCGGGCTGTTATGGCTGGGCCACTCTAGGAGTTCGGTATGCACTCGTTCGACATAAAGGCCGCATAAATGAATTGATTGCTTGCTTAAGTCGATTATAACTACTAAGCATGTTATCCATGATTTATATTTTGTTAGTTAACTGTTTCTGCTTATTTGAGTTTTCTTGTTGAGCCTTGGCTCATAGGAGCTATGTGGTGCAGGTAAGAGCAAAGAGAAGATGGATCAGCCATGAGTTGGAGAGCTCTACGGGTGGTGTGTACATATGTGTCCTGCTCGACCACCTTAACCAGGATTTCTCTTGAGGAACTAGGGATTTTACTTATTTTAGGCTGGCCACTTTTGAACTTTTTTCACTTTTGTATTCAGTTTATAAACTTTTTCAGGATCTTGTGTATAAACTTAAACTTTTTAATGAAAAGTATTACTTCTTTGACAAAAATTTTTAATACCTAACTATTAGTTAACTTTAATCACACGTTTAAGTATAAATGACTCACTTAACGAGTTAAGCACTATTTTAAACACACAGTGTAACAGTTCTGGATTAGTATGACGTTATAGGTGGTGTTTGGTTGTAAAATAAAAATGGAATGGTAATGGCAATGACAATACAAATGATAATGGTAATAGGAACATTGGAATGGAATGGAGTTTTGATTCTTTTGATTGGTAGAAACTTTGGATTCAGTAACTGAATAATGATTACTATTGCAACGCCCTGGAAAGCCAAGACAGTTACACTGTGTATTTAAATAGGGCTATACTCGCTAATCAAGTCATTTGGACATAAACGTGTAACTAGAAGTAATTAATGAGTGAGGGTTAAAAAATTTGGTCAAAGGAATATTTACTTTCATTAAAAGTTTAAGTTCGTACATGGGATCCCAAAATACACATTTAAAAAGTTATTTACAACTCAAAAGGTGAATACAAAACATGCCGGCCTAAGCGGAAAAATTAGCGTTCGACCCTAGTTCCTCCTTGAATCCCCAGTTGTGGCAGTTGAGTAGGCTGCATATGTATCCATCGCCACTGAAGTTCTCCAACTCATGGCTGGTCCAACATCTCCTTTCCCTTACCTACACCACATAGCATCAGCAAGTCGACGCTCAGCAAGAAAACATAAACATGGTCTTAAGTAATTAATAACAATTTTCATAATCTTATCTGGCATGCTTAGCAGTAATAACTCTACTCATGCATGCATTCAACCCAGCTAAGTGATTATAGAGTCACACTGGGCCCGTAGCCCTATTTAATGATAACTAACAATAGGGCTAGTCAAGCGTACCCGGCCATTTATTTTCCAAGCGACCATAAGGTCGTTCAAGCGCATGTCACGCCCTTGGATAGGCCTAACCATGCTGGCTTGCGCTCATCACGCTATTCCCGCCCTTAACTCATAAGTCAAGCCTTTGAATCAGATAATATAGACAAGCATAAATCATTTATCATATATATGCTCAATGCAATCAGACATGCTTAATAACATCTCAATCATAGTTATAACCATGTGCAATGACCAGGCTCAAGACCTAACCACAGACTAGGTGCAATTTTCTTACCTTAGATCCTTAACGAGACACGTATCACGACTCTGAGCACGACCCATTCCTCCTAAGCCAATCGGTGAACCCTAGTCACAACCATAATAGCGAATGACCATTAATAACGAGCAAATAAAGCCTTTTAGACCGAGTCCTAGCCTCAAGGACCTCGAATTCTACTAAAATGGGTAGTAGAATCCTTCCTGAACCCTTAGGTTTGAGTCCCCACAACTCAAAACCTCATTTGGCCATTTTCCCCAATTAGAGTTGCGGACCACCTCTAGGCAGGGAGCCCCAAACCACCAAGACACGCACCGCAACACAACCTACCAGGCACCGCAGTGCCAAGGGGGTTCAGAAGAACTCCAATGCCTCTGAGTTTATGCGGGCCGCAACGCAACCCCGTGAACCCAGAATTCCAGCGATTTTAAGAATCGCCCAACCTCCCAAAATCGACCCAGCACCTTATTTTACTCACAATTGACCATGAAAATGGTCTTAGTAACTCAGAAACACAATAACCCACTTCAAAACTTAATCAAAACACCATAGAAACTCAAAATTCAGAAATAGCTTTAGGAACTCAAAACTTAAAAAAAATCATAACTGAAAACTTGAATTTACCTCTGTTCAAATCATTTTCTAGCTACTTCCTTAAGCTTATAAACTTCCAATCTCAACTACAGTTTCAATTCCCAATAAGCCTTGCCCCAAAACTTAATGAATTAAGAGCTCCAATCCAAACTAGGAGAGAGAGCGAGAGATAACGGGAGAGAGAAAGAGAGGGAGTTGTTTAGTGCATTCTGATTTCTTCTGAAGGCTTCTAATGTACTAAGCTATCCCAAAATACAAAAATACCCCTAGCCTAAACCTTAGCTCTGTAATGCCCTCAAGGGAAAAATGGTCTTTTTCCATCATTTCCCACTAATCCTCAATTAACACAATATTTCCCAATTAATTCTGCCAATCGCGGAATACCACTATTTTCCCAAATTACAGTTTTGGAAACTTTTACAGGATCTTTTTTTATTTTCATGTAGATCTAATATTAAACAAATTAATATGAGATAACCTAGAACATGTTTCTAAAATAGAATTCAAAGAGAAACAACGAAAAGAATACTTATAGTATACGCAGCGGAATGAATGAGTCATTCCTTTAGTTTCTCTAACCCTTGTATCCTTTCTGTCGCAGAGTATTACCAAGAAACTGAACGGATCTTCTATAATCTTCACAGCCTTCCAAAGTATCATTGGAATCACCTAGACTAGAGTGGGAAATTCTCAACACATGAGACAGATAGAGAGAGAAGAAGAAAAAATAACAAAGAGGCTTAGAAAAAGACTTGTGTTTAGAGAGAATCTAAAGCCTATCAGAAAATCTGACTTCTGAACTTATCTGTTGTCTTTTTTCTTTTTTCTTTTTGTCTAAGCACTCCTTTTATAGACTCAATTAGGTCATTTAATTTAATTAAAAAATCAATAAAATAATAGCCAATTTGAAGACCTAGGTCGAAATTATCATGGGCTTTAGGCCCGTGAAATTTCCCATTTGATTATAAGCCCATTGGACTTAAAATCAAGGCCTGTATTATTTTCTATTGATTTAATTAAATAAATAATTATTTAAATCCTTTATCATATTAATTATTTATAACTTGAACATTGATTTAAACTTATTTATTAATTTAGATACCAATTTATCTTAATTAATAAATCTGCCCTAATTTCTCTTTTCTTCTCAAAATTACATAACTCTGTGAAACTATCCAAAATTAACCTGATCAACTTTGATAATTAAATCAATTAATTGAGACTATCTAGATGATTTTATCCAAGGTACAATGGTGACCATGGACCTATGAAATCAAGCTCCAATAAGTTATCATAAATCTAACAAGTAAATTTATTAACTTATTAATTCCTCGTGACTCCATTATAGACTCGGAACTGCACTCTTGAATTCATAGAACGCTCTATAACAAATATAGATACGTTATTAATTATCTATTGTTACAACTATAATTGTCACTCAATCCTCTATAGGTGGTCTACAATGAGATAAGATTAAAATACCATTTTACCCCTCATTGTATTTTACCCTTAAAACACTTAGTTCCTTGTAAATGATATTTCAGTAAACTAATTTAATTACTGAAATGAGATATCCATCATTTAACACCTTGAACCAAACTAAAAGGAAACCATCATTTCGCTTCTTCATCAGAAGATATAGATGTTCGTTTCTATGATTAACACTCCCACTCAATTATATTACCGAGTTCCCAAGATGTAAGTATGGGCTAGTCAGTAGGGTAAGCTGGTAACAAACAAGTCAAAGAACTCAAATAATACAATCAGTTAGAATACTAACCACACAGAATTGAGATTTAATTGACCTATGGTCAACTATATGATATGACTAGAATAGATAATAACGGTATGTTTACTTATCTTATCAACTGTTAATATTGGTCTTGTCCGATATAGCAAATACATCTGATCTTATCTACTTTGCTAATGTTCTGGAAAGAACATAACACTACAATGTGTAAGTAGATCATATCGTAAATTGGCAAGTAAGTGTAAATCTTGTGCACTGACTAATCTTAGGACTAACTTATTTTGAACATATAGTCATATATATATTCCACTGTGATTACGTCACTATAAATACGATTATCTATATGCTTGGAATTTAATAGAAGTTTATATTAAACAAATTATCATGAAAATAAAACATGTGAGCAAAGTGATTGACCAAGTAAAAAAATTATTTATATTATTTTATTGATAATAAAATGAGATTACAAAGGAATTGGGTTTTAATTAGGGCATAAAACCCCAACAATTACGACTCATACTCCAAGTATTCTTGGTAACTCACTGGATTACCAAAATACCCCTTGGCTCGCCCCAAGCTGGGTATAAATCCTCGTTGTGACTAAACCGCTATTTCGCTCACTAGGATCGTCTCATGTCGAATAACTCAAATATTTCCACATAATAATGTGATCTAAATCACAAAACACATACATTTGCAAATATATCCTCAACATGTCAAAATTACAAAAATACCCTTCAGGATCGGGCCCACATGTATACTTAATACACATAAATATGCTACAATAGTCATATCATAATATAATTCACATAATTCACATAATCATGCATATAATCATAAAATACACATAATATATGTTTATGCCCTCTCGACACACTAATCAAGGCACTAAGCCTTGTTAGCGAATTTGGAATGTTACAATTATGTTTGAGATAGTATGTAATGGAATTGAATAGAATGAAAATTTTATTATATTGACCAAAATATTCTAACTGTACTCTTATAATTTTTTTAAATACATTATCAATATTTTTTAATGTTATTTTTTATTTTATATAAAATTATCACTTTTATTCTAGATCAACTTTTTTTTTATTCATTGCCATTATATGCAAATTAAACAAATAAATTCTATATAATATACATAAATATTTTGTAGAAAGAAGTATAATTAAAAAATACAATTACCATTATTACCAATCTTTACTTTAATCTTTTCTTTAAAAAAACTATAATTATCCATTTTATTTTATAAGAAAAATTAAAAATCCAATATCTCGTATAAAAAGGAAACATCATATGCAAGGATATATATTGTCTTGGATGTAAAAAAAAATGAACGTTGAGGATAGAAAGGACATAATGTTAAAATATTGGAAAGAGTTTCAACTTATTTAGGTGGTGTTGGGTTAGAAGGAATAAAAATTGAAGAATATGAATGGAATGGGAAAAGAAAGGGAAATTTCAAGGAATATGCTTCCTAATAAACTTATTCATATGCCAACATTATGGCTCATCCCAAAAATATGTTATTTAGTACAAATTGGACCATATTGACCTTTTCATAAACATCCCATCTTTCGCCCTCTAACTCTAACTCTCACTCTTTCTCTCTTTTTCTCTACGATGGCACCACCACCACCATCTCTCCATGGCGGCAGAGCACCACCTCCCTACGCACCACCACCATTAACATCATTCTTGCCATTCATGTCACCACCTCCCACCACCGTTGAAGCACCCCATCCAAGCTCTCTCTTCATTTTTTTTTTTTTTGGTTTTTTTTCAAACTTTAGAAGCCTGCTAAATTGTAGAAAAATGACATCTAACGATGCAGTTGCGATGTCGTTGCGACGATGCCTTGAGAACATGATTTTTGGCAAAAAAAATTGATGTCTAATGACGCATAACAATACTGAGGTGATGCTCATGCGATTATGCATTGAAAACATAGTTTTTAGGCAACAAAAAATGATGTCTAACGATGTTCATGCGATGGTGCATTGAAAACATAGTTTTTGGCAAAAAAACAATACCTAATGATGTTGGTAGGATGATGGTGTACGATGCTCATGCGATGGTGCATTGAAAAATAGTTTTTAGGCAACAAAAAATGATACCTAACGATGTTGATGCGATGTTGGTGCGATGGTGCATTGAAAACATTGTTTTTGGCCAAAAATGATACCTAACAATATTGATGTGATGTTGGTGCGATGGTGCATTGAAAATATGTTTTTTGCTAAAAACAATGCCTAACGACGAATAGTGATACAGAAGCGATGCTCATACGATGTTGCCTTGAAAACATAGTTTTTAGGCAACAAAAAACAATGTCTGACGTTGCTGATGCAATGGTGCATTGAAAGCATGTTTTTGGCCAAAATCAATACCTAACGATGTTGATGCGATGATAGTGCGATGGTGTATTAAAAACATGGTTTTTTGCCAAAAAAAAAAAAGATGCATTTGCGATTCGTATGCGATGCAAATGCGATACATTCATGAAGTCTTGTTTTTTGGCCACAATGATGCATTTGCAATGTGTATGCGATGAAAATACGATACATTCATGAAATCTATATTTTAGTCAAAAACGATGCATTTACGATGAAAATGCGATGCATCCATGAAAACTTGAACTTTTGGCCCAAATCATGCAATTACGATGCATTGCGATACAATTGTGATGCATCCATTGAAAACCTGATTTTTGGCCCAAAATCATGCATTATGATGCAATAGCAATGCTCTACACTAAAAATTGACGAAATTTTTTGTTAGGCATAACTTTTTGCTTAGATGTTAGTTTTAGTTTATATTTTTAATCTTAGTAATTTTTTTCAAGATTTACACGTTTAAAATGTTTATAGTCTTATGTACGCCCTAAATATCCACAGGCTATTAGCGAGCTGAGAAATGGCATAATTATATCAGTCACGTGGATGCCACGTACCCGGAGCTGCTGTTACCAGGTCCTACCTCTTTAGCTCGAGGTAACAAAAGGCTTAATGAGATTACTAAGGAGTCGGGTCAGGAGTATGGACACCACAGGCTGAGAGTACATCAAGCTCGAGGTGTGAGCTTGAGTTGGCGCTTCTGACCCCTTATAAAGTCAATCACACATGTCTGATCCATCCCTGAATTCTCGGACACGCAGCATAAACGTGTGTGTTCAGGCACCCACAACTGGGTTGGGCAGTGCGGCCCATTATCCCCCTTTCCTATTGATTAGACCACACTCCAGTGTCAGGTTTTAGGAATTAATCATGAATGTCACAGAAGTGACATGATGGGTAAGAAGGTCACGGGATGACCCCCCTTGCCAACTCCCAGGTGCCCTCTCCCTATAAATATGGAGACCCTCGGAGTTGCAAAGGATTGGATTCTATTTTGTAAAGAAATACCTTGTAAAGAATATCAGAAAGATATCAATAATATTGGCTGGTGGACTAGAAGAATTTTAACCTTTGAACCACCTAAAAAATTATTCGTGTTACCATTTTACTTTAAGATCATTCATCTATTACGGTTCATTATTTAGCACTAATCCCACTCTTTATTCTATTAATTACCTGTTGCCGAAGAACCGCGTCAACAGTTTGGTGCTTTCATTGAGAGCTGTTAGCTTGGTGCTATC
The DNA here is from genome assembly GCF_963169125.1 of Humulus lupulus. Taxonomy (NCBI): domain Eukaryota; kingdom Viridiplantae; phylum Streptophyta; class Magnoliopsida; order Rosales; family Cannabaceae; genus Humulus; species Humulus lupulus. The sequence goes on along the minus strand of NC_084801.1, from coordinate 51,188,551 downwards.
GCAAATACCCAACCATGGTAGTCACTCGCTCAAGACATGGTAACGAGGCGGACCAACGTGATGGGCAGGAGGCCCATCATGCCACCATTTCCAATGATCAGAACCCTGAGGTTCAGCAGCGGCCGGGCAAGCAGCCAATAGGCCAAGATGACACTGGAAGTTCGGCTCCCCGACCGCCCAATCTGAACCCAGATTTTTACACGGCGGTGGAAATGGAAAATGCACAGCTGAGGAGTCAACTGGCGAAAGCTAACCAGAAGATTCAAGAGGTTTTGGCCCGACTACCCCCTCTTACAACCGACGCTAACGTCGGAAAGAGGCAAGGCGAGACTCATAAGTCCCGCCGGGGTAATCGGTCCAGGCCCAGCCAGTCGGTCAGACCCCCGACATCAAACTATACTCCCACATCGCACCACCGGGAAACCACTTTTGAAGAACTACCTAGGGCCGAGCAACAGTACAGCCGATCAGTCCGGACCTCAACTCCCAGCTCACTTCCACCCTCGAGCGCGCCCAGGAGGGCTTGAGGGAGCTCGCGAATGAGATCTAATGAAGGCTCATAGCGACAGCCTGCCCCGGCCAGCCGTCCTGCACCCCGCTCAGACCTCCGAGCACAGGACCCGCAGGATGGTAGAGTGGAGCGGCCGCGACCTAACCTGATCCGCCCTGACGGGACTAGGATCGCATCTCCGGTCAAGCATCCTCCTTCACCAATAACATACTCCTCCCCAGCCAGTCCGAGACATTCCGGCTCATGGGAGCAGTAGGAGAAATCCACCTTCCGCCGGACCTTCCCATCGTAGCCGGGCGCCCAGAGAAGTCCCGGATCCTAATCCCCAGAGGCGGGCTCCAAGCTTCTTAAATGGGAGCTATTGGACCAGAAGCCGTCAAAGTGACCTCTTCGGCGGAGACCTGCGCCAACGCTTAAGCTCGGCGCAAAGTCCTCAGGCCGCACCGAGGGGCGACCTTCGAGATCGTCTAAACTCTCAAAGGGGAGACCCAGTGGGAAACGGCAGCCGTGCTCGCCAAAGGGAAGACCTTTCCGAAGTACGCAAAAGCGAGAACGTCCCATATAACCTATCTCAAGATAGGAGGGACAATAACCCGCCAAACGCGTACAATGGATCCGGAGCTGTTGAACAGCCCCGGAACAACCAAGGAAATCAGGACAAAACCCTTGAGCGTCTGGCTCAGATGAAGGAGCTGATGAGGAAGCTCCTATCAGAAAAAGAAAAAGATGAATATGATTCAGGGGACTAACTTGAGCTCTTCGCCCCCAGCATAGCAGCAACGGCATATCCACTCAGTTTCCGTATGCCGAACTTGTCCAAATTCAACGGAGACGGGGATCTATCAGATCATCTGGGTATGTTCATTGCCTTGATGATGGCCGAAAACATTGGCCCCGAGCTGAGGTGTTTAATATTTCCCTCCACCTTGACTAGGTCGGCCAGACAATGGTTCAAATAGAATAAGAAGCAGTCAATCAGCTCGTGGAAAACTTTCTCTGTTGACTTCAAGAGAGCATTCCGAGCTTCCCAGGCTGCCCGCGTCAAGGCCGACACCCTGGCAAACGTAAGGCAGCAACCCGATGAGCCTTTGAAGGCTTACCTAAGCAGATTCGCGAACGTCAATACTTGGGCCAGAGATGCAGATGACAGCTCCAAGCTCATGGCTTTGAGAACGGGAATCCTCGTCGGGGGAGGACTCTGGAAAGAGATACAAAGGAAGGGATTCAGCACCGTAAATGAATTCCTAAATAGGGCCCAAGGGTGGATAAACCTGGAGGAGGCGCAAGCCTCAGCCGAGGGAACCATCCAAGTCCCTGAACAGCCCGCTGGAGTGGGAACGGAGGTCGTGACTGTAATGCCCCGAATTCTCCGATGTGGTTTAGTGGCGGTTTAGTTGGCCGGGAGGGCCGTAATTGTTTAATTGCGCCATTAAATGAATATATGCATGTTTATGTGAATTATATTATGATATAATGATATATGCATGCATGTGGGTCCACATTTGATATATTATGATGTCTTGATAATTTGGCCCATTGAGGGTAATTTGTGTATTTGGGTGCATGATGTGATTTGTGAATGAGATTCCATTATTATGGAGATATATTCGAGCTATTTGGCATGAGACGGTCATTTTTAGTGGATTAGCGGTTTTGTCATAACGGGGTCAATTTTGGGGTAATAGGAATTTTTATTTGATGATAAATTGGGAATATTTGAGATCAGGGTGAAATTCTAGAAGTTTTGACTATAATGTCCTCGGGGGTATTTTCGGGACCCCGAGCATTAGGTTTTATTTGAGGTTACTTAAGCTTGAAGTAGCTGTCAGATAGAACGTACGATAAGAAAACCTCTCGGTCTCCTTCGTTAGTTCATTTTTTTCACCCGAAGCATATTTGAAGAAATCTTGAGTTCTAGGAGTCAGAATCAAGTGAGGATCGAGGCCTAGCGATCCTAGGAAGGATTAGAAGCGTCTTGACCGAATGATTTGCCAGAAAAAAACCTAATCGAAGGTAATCTAAGTTTAAAGTTTTGAGCTTTTAGAGTTTCTAAGCTTTGAATTGGACTTTGTGAATTGTTGAGTTTTTTATTCGTTTGAACCTTGGGTTTTGAGGGTTTTGATGCATTGGGAAGCTTGGGAACCTTGTTTTGATGATTGGGAAAGGTTTAGGGATGATTTTGGAGGTTTTGAGAAGTTAAAAACGCGTTTGAGAATGGCCCAGGGTTGGGGGCCGCGGCTTTGTTCTTGGGCGCCGCGGCCCTAGCTCGAGGTAGGGGGAGAGGTTCTGTAATGCCCCAAATTTCCTAATAAGGTTTAGGACCTTGATTAGGAGGCCGGGAGGGCCATAATTGATTTATTATGGTATTTAATGATTATATGCATGTTTACATGACTTATATTATTATATGATGGTGGATGCATGCATATGGGTTCATATTTTAATTATGAGGGCATTTTGGTAACTTGGCCCGTTGAGGGCTTGATTGTGTATTTTGGGTGCATGGTTGTGATTAATTAATATAGCCATATTATAAGGTGGATTGGTTCGAACTATTCGGCATGAGACGATCATGGAATGTAAGTGTTCGGTCTAGTCATAACGGGTTTAAGTTTGGGGCTCGGGGTGAGTCTCGGGGTCATTTTGATGATTAGAGCATTACCGGAAATAAAAGGATAATGGGATATGATTTATTGGTATTTGAGAATATTGAGAATAGCGGGAATTGGAGAGTGTTAATTATAATTAACGAGATAGGCGAGAAAGGACAGTTTTAACCTCGGAAGCCTTTAGAGGGATTTATTTGGCTTAGGGGCATTATGGTCTTTTGACCTTAAGGATTTATATCAGCCTTTGAGTTTTAGAAGGCTGTGGAAAACAGAACAAAACAGAGCCCCATCCTCATCCCTTCCTTTCTCTCCCGTACAAGCTTTTCCCTTCATTCTTTCTTTGAACTTTGAGAGCCCAAATTGAGGAGTTAAGCTAGGAGATCAAAGGTGGAAGCTAGGGAAATTGTTTCAGCCATTAAAGGGGATTCAAAATCGAGTTTGAGGTAAGTTCCAGCCATGAACTTTATGGTGTGCTCTGTTTTGAGCTTTAGTTTTCAGCTTGTAAATTTCTTGTAGAAAGTTTGGATTAATAGAAGTTTGGTTGATGTTTACTTTGGTTTTTGATGAGGGTGAGTTGTAGATGATGTTTGGTGGTTTAATTGGGTGTTAGGTTGAGGTTTGGGACAGGTTTGAAGGGCTGGTTCCAAGGGAAAACGCAGGGGAGGTTTGCTGGTGCGTACTGAGATTTTGGCTGAACAGGGTAATGAGCCGCGGCATGGCTGTGGTGCGCCGCGGCTCATGGCGTCTGGCAGAGAGGGTTGCCTCTGTCTAGGGACGCGTCGCGGCACAGCTAGGGCGGGCCGCGGCCCTTAGTGAATTTTTGGCCAGAATGGTGTTTTTAGATTGGGGATTCAAGCCTTAGGCCTCGGGGTTGAACCTAGTACCCGGTTAAGTGGGGATTGATATCCCGGAGGCTAGATATTGGTTTGGGAACTTATGTTGATCATTTTTATTGATGGTCTCCTATATTTGGTTATGACTAGGTGACCGCTAAAGGACTAAAAGTTGATCGTTCTCAAGGGTCGTTCTTTTAATCATCCTAGCTCGACTCTGAGGTAAGAAAAATGCACCCTGTGTATATATATGACATGCATGGCTATTCTTGATGCATGTTGGTTGATTATTAAACGTGACATGCAGGGCTGTTATTGGTGCATGCTGGATTATTTCATAATTATACATATGACGTGTGAGAAACATGTGATTAGGATATGCTTTGTATACTGAGTATGATATCGTTCGGAGCTTGAGCCTCTGTGTTTATGCATGATCCTAATTGTACTAGTACCTGCTTAGTAAGCATGTTGAATACCTTGTTTATGGATATTGAACATGTGATATATGTTTGGTGGCATGGCTTATCTGTGTATGGCACTAACTAGTCAGCGACCGACCCTAAAGTCGATGAACATGCATTGAATGGCTCTATGGCATTAATGCTGGACCGACCCTAAAGTCGATGAACATGCATCGAATGGCTCTATGGCATTAATGCTGGACCGACCCTAAAGTCGAAGAATTTATAAGCGCTTGCCTGGTCTAAGACTAGATGTTTATAGCCAGGGCATATGGCCCCGGTGACTGTTTGTCACATGGCTAGGGGACGCTGTCCATAGTTACGACTCTAGAGTCGAGAGAAAGGTTGTTTTGGTGACCAATCACCATGCACCTATCCTGATCGAACTTATGAAAGGACAATCTACCAGTTAAGCCCTGGTGACCCTATTGTCACATGGCTAAACGGTGTTGTCCCCACGTTTGTGACTCTTGTGTTAGTCACCTATTTGTTTGAACTGTTGGTCTTGAATAATCAATGCAATTACTGTTGATATTATATCATGTTATACTGTGTTTTCTTGCCGGGTTCGGCTCACGGGTGCTATGTGGTGCAGGTAAAGGCAAAAGGAAGCTGGACCATCCTTGAGTTGGAGAGCTTAGGTGATGACGTGTACATATGCAGCTGCTCGTCTGCCACGGCCGAGGTTTAAAGAGGAACTAGGGTTGAACCCTGTTTTGCCGCTTAGAACGGCCTGTTGTAAATATTTTCTGTAATAGACTCTGAAACTATATTTTCGGGATCCTAATGTATATATTAAACGTTCTAGTGAAACGTTACATCTTAACCAAAATGTTTAATCCCTAATCCGCTAATCATACTTAGTTACACGATTTTGGCCAAATGACTCGATTAGCGAGTTTAGCACTGTTTACAAGGCACACCGCAACAGTCCCTGGAGTTGGGGTGTTACAGGTTCTGTTTGCGCTGGGCGCCGCAGCCCTTGGGTTGGGCGCCGCGGCGCTTGCCTCTGGAATTTCTGAGGGCCGCAGCACAAGGTGCCAGGGCCGCGGCTCAGGTGCAGGGTTGAGCCCATTTGCATGTTTTGACCCCGGGATCATGGTTTTAGGCCTTGGGATCATTCCTACTACCCGGATTAGTGAGGATTGATGTCTCGGAGGCTAAATCTTGGTTTGTAAATCCTTGATTATCATGTTATTGATGGTATCCCATGATGTGTTGTGATTAGGTAACCGCTAAAGGACTAAAAGCTAAACCGTTCTCAAGGGTCGTTCTTTTGTTCATTGTAGCTCGAATCAGAGGTAAGAAAACTGCACCCCAAATGTGACATGTGTGGTTATCCATGAAGCATGTTGGTTGTATAAATGTGGACATGAATTGATTATGGAATACTCAGCAAATGTTGCTCACTTGTGCATGGTACTGACTCATTAGTCAGATTCGGCAAAGGTGCTAGTATCAACTGTGAAGCTGTGACTTATCAGTCAGGTTCGGCAGCGGTACTGGGTACTGGTCACATAGCGCTGACTCATTAGTCAGGACGACCTTAGCGTGCTTCACGCAAGATAATAAAGATTAGATCTAATAGACTTTCTGCATTGAATGACTCAAAGAGTATTAATGCCAGACTGGCCTCAAGTTCGAGGAACATTATAAGCGCTTGAAGGCTAGTGGCTTACCCATCAGCCACTCTTCCATTTGAATTAGTGACTTGCTTGTCAGTCACTCAGTATGGTTTACTAGAACCTGTTGAAGGCTAGTGGCTTACCCATCAGCCACTCTTCCATTTGAATAAGTGACTTGTTGGTCACTCAATATGGTTTACCATAACCTGTTGAAGGCTAGTGGCTTACCCATCAGCCACTCTTCCATTTGAATTAGTGACTTGCTTATTAGTCACTCAGTATGGTTTATCAGAACCTCAAGTGATATTCACTCATTTGTTTGAAACCTATGAGCTATGTGTGATTATAATGATAATCATTTGATGATGTTTACATATAATGTTATATTTTCTTGTTGGGCTTGGCTCATGGGTACTATGTGGTGCAGGTAAAGGAAAAGAAAAGCTCACCCAGCCTTGAGTGGAGAGCTTAGGTGGTGATGTGTACATATGCGGCCGCTTGACCACCACGGCCAAGGAGTTCTAAGAGGAACTAGGGGGTTTACCCTATTTTTGCCGCTTAGGTCGGCGGGGTTTGAAATTTTGGAACAGTAATGACCTTTTTGAGTTGTAAATAACTTGTAAATGTTCTTGTGGGCCCATGAACAGTTTTTTGTATCAATAAAACATATCCTTTCCTTTTTACTAGTTTTCACCTTAACCTGTTAATAACACTTAGATCACGTTTTTAACCAAAGGACTCAGGCAATGAGTCAAATTTCCGGTTCACCGATCACCATAACTATTCTGGGGTAACCAGGGCGTTACAGTGACAGCGACTCAGACCGTTACACAGAATAACCAATTTGGTGGAGGCAAGAGAAAGGGGAGCAGCAAGGGAAACCAGCACAACCCAAAGAAGAACAAGTCCGTAGAAAAATTTAAGCCGGTCTACACGACTTATACTGAGCTCACCCACTCTAGGGAGAACATCTTCCTAGCAAATTCTGCTCACCTCCCCTGGAAGAAGTCGGAACCGTTAAAGCACCAGAAGGGTAAGAGAGACCCTTCCAAGTTTTTTCGGTTCCACAACGACATTGGCCACAATACTGATGATTGTAGACACCTGAAGGATGAGATCGAAACTTTCATCAGAGTCGGACCCTTGGCCCAGTATGCGCGGAATAGAGTTCCTGCAGGCCATCCAGCTCCGGAAGTCCCAGTCAGTCAACCCGGGTCTCAGGTAGATCAGGACGTCCCCCCTCCCGTGATAGGAGGAGAGATCTCCACGATCTCTGGAGGTCCCCATCTGGCTAGCACAAGCAGAGGTGCCCAAAAGAGATACGTCAACAAACTTATGGCTCATAATGGAGTGGAGTTCGTCCCTAAGCAGCATCTACCAAAGCAGCAACGATTGGAGAGGCAACCAATCATATTTACTGAAGAAGATGCCAGCCATGTCTAGTTCCCTCATAATGACCCTCTGGTCGTAGCCGTACAGCTCGCTAATCGGAGGGTTAGGAAGATGCTGGTCGATAATGGGAGCTTGGTAAACCTACTGTTCCAGTCCACGCTGGAAAATATGGGTTTGTCTGTCACCGAGATGAAAGCCACCTCCATGTTGCTTTACGAACTCTCTGATGAAGGATCGGCGGCAATAGGAACAATTGAGTTGGTGATCACCTTGGGAGAGGGACCTCGAACAGTCTCGAAACTCCTTGAGTTTGTAGTCATCGATTGTCCCGCCGCGTACAATGCCATTTTGGGTCGACCTACACTGATAGCATTTGAAGCCGTTACCTCCATCCGCCACCTCGCGCTAAAATTCCCCTCTTCCACTGGGATATGCATGGCCCATGGCAATCAACTTGCAGCCAGGGAATGCTACAACATTTCTATGAAGGGAAAATTAAAACCCGGGCAGTTAACGATGACCGTCCAAGGTGGAATTGAGGAATCTCAGGAGCTCGTGCCTAATCTTGAGATTGAAAAACCTCAGAACCCCGAAAGGGAAAATATCATCTTAAGTGATGATATCGACCCCAACATAGGCGAGGATAAATCCAAGCTCCAAGATATCGAAGAGCTCGAGGAGGTAAATATCGATCCACAGAATCCCTAGCGGATGGTAAAGCTCGGGAAAAATCTATGTGGCAAGAGGAAGGCGGAGCTGATTAAGTTCCTACAGGAGAACCTGGACGTGTTCGCATGGTCTCATGAGGACATGGTGGGGATCAGTCCGAGCGTCATCATGCACACCCTCCATTTGGATAAAAGCGTGCCTGCAAAATCCCAGAAACATAGGCGCCTAAGAACAACCCAAGTTGAATCCCTAGAAGAGGAGGTAGCCCGGCTATTAAAGTGCGGCTTTATCCGTGAGGCAAAGTTCCCGGTCTGGGTCGCCAATCCTGTGTTGGTCCCGAAGCCCAACGGGAAATGGCGGACCTGCATCGACTTCTCCGATCTGAACAAAGCTTGCCCCAAAGACTGTTTCCCCTTGCCAAGGATCGACCAATTGGTAGACGCCACGGCGGGGCACGAGCTCATGTCCTTTATGGATGCATATTTGGGCTATAATCAGATCGCCATGAATCCAACAGACCAGGAGCACACTAGCTTCATGGCCCCAACTAACGTTTTTTGTTATAAGGTCATGCCATTCGGGCTGAAGAACGCCGGAGCTACATACCAGAGGTTGGTCAACAGGATGTTTGCCAACCAGATCGAGAAGAACATGGAAGTGTACATTGACGACATGTTGGTCAAGTCAAAAACTGCCGATAACCATGTTTCCGACCTGGAGGAATGCTTTAAGATACTGAGAGAATACGGCATGAGGCTTAACCCGCAGAAGTGCACTTTCGGGGTCGCATTAGGAAAATTCCTTGGTTTCATTGTCAACACCAGAGGAATCGAGGCAAACCCCGATAAGATCAGGTCGTTGCTTGAGCTGCCCTCACCTCGGTCGCGAAAGGACGTTCAAGGCCTGACAGGAAGGGTGGCGGCCCTTAATCGGTTTATCTCTAAATCTACCGACAAGTGTCTGCCATTCTACAACCTTCTCCTGGGGAATAATAAGTTTGAATGGACCGAGGAGTGCAAGCGTGCCCTCCTCGACCTGAAAGCACATTTAGCCAAGCCACCCGTATTGTCCAAACCAACAGCAAGAGATCCTCTTTTCCTTTACCTAGCTATCACGGAAGATGCAGCTAGTGCCGTATTGGTCCGAGAAGAAGACCGGTCTCAGAAGCCAGTCTATTACATCAGCAAGAGGCTTCTCGGGGCTGAGTCCCGGTATCCGCTGATGGAAAAGATGGCTTTCTGTCTCATTACGACCTCCCGAAATCTCAGGCCGTATTTCCAGTCACACTCAATACATGTCATAACCGATCAACCTTTAAAGCATGTTTTGCAAAAACCTGAAGCATCGGGACGGCTGTTGAAGTAGGCTATTGAGCTCAGCCAGTTCAAGATTTTGTACACTCCGTGAACTGCAATAAAAAGCCAGGCCCTGGCTGATTTTGTGGCAGAATACACAGGATTCCGAGAAGATCCTGTGGAAGACTCACCCCAGGCCTCCTTAGTCCAGGCCTCGTGGAAGGGCTTCGTAGATGGCTCATCTAACGAGAATGACTCCGGGGCTGGAATCATTTTGATATCCCCAAAAGGACATAGATTCCACTCGGTGTTAAGATTCGGATTCAAGGCATCCAACAACGAGGCTGAATACGAAGCTTTACTGGCCGGGTTAAGGGTGGCCCAGGAGCTGAAGGCCAGCTCCGTTCAGTGTTAAAGCAATTCCTAGCTCGTGGAAAATCAGGTGCTAGGTGAATACTAAGCACGAGGAACCAAGATGGGGTCTTACCTGGCCAAGGCAAAAGTCGAGCTGTCTGCATTTGAACGAGGCTCAATCGAGCAGATACCTCGGGAGCAGAATGCCAATGTAGACCCCCTCGCAAAGCTTGCTTCCTCCGGGAAGAAGGAGACTTTGGGGTTAGTACCGGTAGAGTTCTTGGAGAAACCAAGCATAGAAGAAGTCGGGGCGGAGGTCGAGATGATCGACGCCAGTCCGACCTGGATGACCCCCATCCTCGAATATCTCACAGCAGGAAAGTTACCTGAAGAGCGTAATGATGCAAGGCGGGTACTTTACCAGGCTCCAAGGTATACAGTGGTGGATGGGATATAATACCGGCATGGGCACTCTCTACCCCTCCTAAGATGTGTTCTGCCAGGCGAAGCAAAGACCATTTTGCAGGAAGTGCACGAGGGTTTTTGCGGAGATCACACTAGGGGGCAAAGCTTGGCCCTGAAAATCTTAAGGCAAGGATATTACTGGCCCATTCTGTCAAAGGACTCGATCTCTTACGTCAAAAAATGTGACAAGTGCCAGCGATTCACCATAGTTGCCGTAGCTCCCCCAGTCGAGCTAAAGATGATCTCATCCCCGTGGCCATTCGCGGTCTGGGGAATCGACTTGTTTGGCACCCTCCCTACTAGAAAGGGAGGAGTCTGTTATGCGGTGGTGGCTATCGACTACTTCACCAAATGGGCAGAAGCAGAGCCCCTGGCAACAATCACTTCAAAAAGAGCCCTCGACTTCATGGTCAAAAGCATTATCTGTCGATTCGGGCTGCCAAAGAAGATCGTATCAGACAATGGAATGCAGTTCGATAGCGACCTCTTCACCGAATTCTGTGGAAGGCACGACATTATAAAAAGCTTCTCCTCCGTGGCCTATCCCCAGGCAAATGGGCAAGTCGAGGCCGTCAATAAGACGCTAAAGGCGAGCGTTAAGAAAAGACTAGACGAAGCCAAGGGAGTCTGGCCAGAACAGCTCCCCCAGGTATTGTAGGCGTACCGAACCTCACATCGAACGCCGACAGGTCATACTCCTTTCTCCCTAGCTTTCGGGAGTGAGGCAGTCCTTCCTGTCGAAGTCAAGGTAGCCTCGCATAGAGTCCAGGCATATGACCAAGATCGCAATTACAAATTGCTCTGCGCGTCCCTCGACCTGGTTGACGAAAGACGAGAAGATTCACAGCTACAGCTCGTGCACTATCAACAAAAGATCACTCGTTATTTCAACTCAAAGGTCAGAAAATGTGCCTTTAGCATTGGCGACCTGGTCCTCAGGAGAATCTTCTTAGCCAGTAAAGATTCCAAAGACAGAGCATTGGGACCGAACTGGGAAGGGCCATACCAAATAACTGAGGTAATAAAGGAAGGAACCTACAAGTTAGCTCGTCTTAATGCAGAAGCAATCCCACGAACTTGAAACGCCATCAATTTGAAGAAATATTATCAGTGATACCTTTGTAAGGCTTAGTCAGAGGCCATCTTTTGTTTATTAAGTAATGAGAATTAAATCTTTCTTCATTATTGTGTATATTTGTGGATGTAATGTCAAGTAACCACGAAAGACCCTTTCCTAATTACTTGGGGGGCATATGTCCTGGATATAACCAGATCATCCAAAAGACTTAGAAGTTGATTCAAATCGATTGATCGATGTTTTTCTTAAAAAGCACGAGATATCGATAAAGGATTAACACGAACTAAGTTGTATCCTGGATTTAATCAGGTCGTCCTAAAAAACTTAGAAGTTAATTCAAATTGATTGATCGATGCTTTTCTTAAAAAGCACGAGATATCGATAAAGGATTAACATGAACTAAGTTGTATCCTGGATGTAACCAGGTCCTAAAACTTAGAAGTTAATTCAAATTGATTGACCGATGTTTTTCTTAAAAAGCACGAGATATCGATAAAGGATTAACACGAACTAAGTTGTATCCTGGATGTAACCAGGTCCTAAAACTTAGAAGTTAATTCAAATTGATTGATCAATGTTTTTCTTAAAAAACACGAGATATTAATAAAGGATTAATGTTAACTAAGTTTTCAAATTAACGTCCTGGATGTAACCAGGTCCTAAAACTTAGAAGTTCATTCAAATTGATTGATCGATGTTTTTCTTAAAAAACACGAGATATTAATAAAGGATTAACGCGAACTAAGTTTTCAAATCAACGTCCTTGATGTAACCAGGTCCTAAAACTTAGAAGTTAATTCAAATTGATTGATCGATGTTTTTCTTAAAAAAACACGAGATATCGATAAAAAGTTAACACGAACTAAGTTTTTAAATTAATGTCCTGGATACAACTAGGACTTATCTTAGAAGTTGGTTCAAAATTGATTAGCATGTTTTTTCCCTAGAAAAGCATAAGGTGCCAATCACAACACCAACAAAAACTAAGATTATTACCAAAGGCATGAAGGAGAAATAACCATAAGATCGAGGCAAAAATATGTAAATCAATTTAAATAAGGTTGAAGAAATAAATTGTCTCGAGGTTAGAAAACCTCATCACATAATGTAACAAAAAAAAATGTAAATGATAAAAAGAAAAGGAGAGAAGCCCTATGCCCCACCAGGCCGCTCTGATGAGGTCACCCCCTCACGATCCTACTCGGCGGCAGTGGAAGTCTCCCCGGTCTCGGAGGGCGCCTCTTGCTAAAGGCGAGCTTTGAACTTCTCCAGGAAGGACTCCCACGCGTCTGGCCTCAGAAAGGAGGAGTCACCATCTAGGTTGAAGACCCAACAGTGGTACAACATAGCCTCCATGGAGGAGCTGGAAGCAGCCCTCTCCACTGCCAAGGTGGCCTTGGCCTCCTCAGCCTCAACCTTTGCGGCGTCCAGTGTGGCTTGAGCAGCCCTGGCCTCCTCGAGCACAGTCTTCGCAGCGGCTAGGGCGGCCTTGGTGGCCTCGGCCTCCTGCAGCTTGGTCCGGAATGCCTCCAGCTCGGTTCGCGCAGTTGTCAGGGCTGTCTTGGCATCCTTTTCCTGTTGTTGAGTCGTCATGAGGGCGAGCTGAGCAGCCTGGTGCTCGCCCCTGATCTCTTCGGTCCTGGCCTTAGACTGAGATATGCTCCAGTGGAGGGCCAAAGCACCCTGCAAGACCAAAAGATAATAAGGCAACTGCCTTAGAAAAAAAAACATATGATGCATACAAACAAGGAGTACCAATGGCAAGGCCAACTTACCGTGAGAGTCATCCCCAACGAAGACTCCATCATATTCTCAGGGCTCCTTGTCTCGATCTCCCGCAGATCCCTCGCGGAGGCATTGTAACAATGGTCCATCATGTAGGTCACAGTCTCGTAGACCGTCCCCCTGAAGACATCGGGGATTTTCTCTAAGGCCCGACAGTTGACCGGAACACTCACCTCAGGGGTTGTAGTCGACAAGGTCCCAATGGGCACCTCCGGTTCCCGAATAGAGACGGGAGCTCGTGGAGGAGGCGGGGGCATCTACTCCATTGCAGGAGGAGGTGGAGGCACTTTCTCCTGAGCAGCTGGGGCTTGGTTTTTCCCCTTTGCAGGAGACTTGGAGGTAGTCCCGATGGCTTTCTTCGCCATCCGAAGCTTTTTCACCATGGGCCCGGAAGCCCCGGAGGAAGGGTTCCCTCCAGGGAACATGGCTCGCAAATCATTGTTCCTGGGCTGAGAGATCTCCTCTTTTGAAGCAAAGACAGAAAGCATTAATAAACATGTAAAAATATTTGTGCAAAACAGCAAAAGAAAAGAAAGCAGATCTTAAGTGTGTATTGAAAAGGGCCTTACCCTCCGAGCTAGAGGAGGAATCTATTGTCACGACCTCCGGCCCCGGAACTTCGGCGGGACAGTCTAAGATAACGACTTCACGGGCTAGAAGAGGCTCTAGGTCCGAATCTGCCTCGGGACTAGACTCTTCTACGTACTACCTAAGACCTAGAGCTACCACACCCTCCCAGAGGGAGGGCCATGACCGAAGATTGGTCCCGTACTCCTCGAAAAAGGCCGACCTAAAGGCTAGGGTATTGTCTACAACTATAGTACCTCTAGGGCGGCTCATGTCATAACACAACACGAGCTGGTCGATGCATTGGAGTAAGGTGATGTCGCGGTCTGGGTCATTTCGATGGCGATGAATGGGCTGGCTGGAATTGAACCTAGCAAGCCGAAGGTCTGCGATGGCCCTATCTAAATCCCTAAACAGATAAGGCTTACCTTGGCCGGAGGGGCTGACTATTGCCTCGAACTGGGCCCTCTCCACGTTTACTTCTTGGGCGAGCTCCAGAGCCCGCTTCCGCCGCACGAGAGGCACCTCGTCCTCCTCGTCTTCATCCTCGCCCGCGGCCTCCTCCTCGGGCGGCCTCCTCCTTGGGGATGGGCGCCATCTCGCGAGCAGGAGGGAGGCTCCACGGTCTCCTCAAGGCCAGAGTCTGGCCCGGAGACATTAGCTTACACGCCAGCATCGTCTCGTCGGACACTAGCTGGCGATAATCCTTTTCACATGGGGGGAGCCCCACCAAGGTCTCATATTGACCCCCAAGGGTCACTGACTTGGCCGTCCTCGTGAAAATGGCTGCATGATAGTTTCTAAGTCGGTATCGAATAAAAGAAGCTAATCAGCAATCAACTTACGAGCTGAGAGTAGAAGGTACTTACGAGGACGGTTGAAGTAATGATGTTCGCAGTTGCGAAACCCCTTGGACATAAAAAAATGGTCCTTAAAGTCATTGGGGTGGCTGGGCAGCTCGATGACCGCAGCCGAATTTGGAAAAAGGGTCAGGTAGTAAAACCCGTTGCCTCGCCCCCGTTGCTCCGAGCTGGCCTTGAGGCAGAAGAAGTAGAGGATGTCCGCCGGCGTGGGGACCTCCCATTCCTGCTTCAGGAATAGATACTTCAACCCCGCTAACAGACGATATGAGTTAGGGGGAGCTAGAAGGGAGCCAGCTTCACGTAATTTAAAAAATCCGCGAAGTACAGGTCCAGAAGGAGGAAGGCCCCAGCCTTGAGGTGCTCGTCGCTCCAAGCGGCGTACTCCTCATCGAGCAGCGCACAACTCCGCTCGCCTTCAAGGGGAGGTCGGGCATCTAGGGCCCCCTCCCTATCTCAATGTTATGGGAAAGGAAGATTTTATTCACTTTCCCCTGGGTGGTGACCTTCGAGGCAATCCTCTGGGCCTTGAAGAAAGCGTTGGGCCCCACCTCGAACTCCTTCTCCATAGCTGGACCGAAGATGGGGATTGGGGAGTCCGTGGCCACCTCCTTTCCCTTGTTGACTTGCTGGGAAGACGAGCTGCCAACACTCTTCTTAGGTGCGCTCTTCTTTGGTCCCATCTGGTCGCCTAACGAACAAAAGAAGAAAATTTAGAAAGGGCGACCTAAGCATAAGAAAGAATCTAGCGCGAAGTGTTTCCTTTACATGGGCTGAGGTAATCTCAGCCCGTGGAGAGTGAGACCACGCAGTTCTATGAACACGCGCCTGTGCTCCCAACAGGTCCCCGATTACTCGGAATCCGTGTGTCAGGAGGGTCAGAGTAAAAGTTTGCCTTGGAAGGAAAGTTTCAGTAGGCAAACAGTGCAAAACCGCCTGTGAGGCGTGTCCCCTAACCTACCCGATTTTTGCACCCTAAGAACTAGTTATTCCAAACAGGCATACAAAAATTTTACCCAGAAAACCTCCCCAGAAGTGTACCCTACGAATCATTCTCCTAAATGGTTTTTCCTACAGTCGATGCCCTTAGGATAAAAGCCTATGCATAACCTACCAACAAAAAAACCAGCAACATACTGCATGCTATTACAGAGACAATTTACCTAAACAATAGTGAAGGAAAACATTTAAAACATGCACAAACAGAGGACTTACTGAAATGTTTTGCTGTAATGAGACTGAAAGGGTCGTCTGGGTTGGAATCCTGCTGGGATTGCTGGTACCGAAGTCTTGAAGGAGCTCTCGTGCCTGAATTTCTGGAACGCTGGTAACAGTGACCGGAAGAAAGAGAGGGTTCTGAGACTGAGAAGGAAGAAGAAGATGAGAAAATTTTCAAATGAACGGGTAGCCCATGCGAAAGGTGGCCAGCCCTTTTATATATGTAAAAGGCCAAAGTTTACGGCCGCTGGATCGCCTTGATGTAGGATACGAGGATCACTACTCGAAAGACGAAACGACGGCCGAATATAGGCTAGGCCATTTAATGCGGTTCTCGGAAGACGTACCGTCACCAACCACGATGCTCCACGTATTCGACGCCAGCGTAATGGGCGGAATGTGAAGAGTCCACACAGAAGCCTAAAAGCCCCCACTGTGGCCCAGGTGACGTCATATGCCACGAGCAGGGGCTTGGGGGCAAATGTCTGCCCTAAATATCCACGGGCTATTAGCGAGCTGAGAAATGGCATAATTATATCAGCCACGTACCCGGAGCTGCTGTTACCAGGTCCCACCTCTTTAGCTCGAGGTAACAAAAGGCTTAATGAGATTACTAAGGAGTCGGGTCAGGAGTATGGACACCACGGGCTGAGAGTACATCAAGCTCGAGGTGCGAGCTTGAGTTGGCACTTCTGACCCCTTATAAAGTCAACCACGCAATGTAAACGTGCATATATCAGACATCACGTGTCTGATCCATCCCTGAATTCTCGGACACGTAGCATAAACGTGCGTGTTCAGGCACCCACGACTTGGTTGGGCCGTGCGGCCCATTATTCCCCTTTCCTATTGATTAGACCATACTCCAGTGTCAGGTTTTAGGAATTAATCATGAATGTCACAGAAGTGACATGATGGGTAAGAAGGTCACGGGATGACCCCCCTTGCCAACTCCCAGGTGCCTTCTCCCTATAAATATGGAGACCCTGGGAGTTGCAAAGGGTTGGATTCTATTTTGTAAAGAAATACCTTGTAAAGAATATCAGAAAGATAGCAATAATATTGGCTGGTGGACTAGAAGGATTTTAACCTTTGAACCACCTAAAAAAGTATTCGTGTTACAATTTTACTTTAAGATCATTCATCTATTACGGTTCATTATTTAGCACTAGTCACGTTCTTTATTCTATTAATTACCTGTTGCCGAAGAACCGCGTCAACACCTTAAAATTCTGATATAGAACACAAAAAAATAATCATGTGTGCTTCAATGGTTATGAGTTTCTCTTTTCTCTTTGTTTTCAAATGATCGTAAGTAGATAGGATGAGAAAGGAGAGAAAGCGACGGTTTGTGAGAGAGAAAGAGAGTTTGCCACCGCAGGGGAGGTGGTGGTGGTGGTGGTGATACCATGGTAGAGAGAGAGGACGATACGATGGTAAGGGAGGAGGAGAGAGAGAAGACAATATGTTAGAGATAAATGTGTTCTTTTGAATGAAAGGGATAATATGGTCCAATTTTTACTAAATGACCTATTTTTGGGATGAGCCACACTGTTGGCATTTGAATAAATTTTCTTATATTAAGAAGCATATTCCATGAAATTTCCTAAAAGAAATATGAATAGAGTGAAATAAATATTAATATGAATAAATAAAATTGATAAAAAAAAAGTTATTAATTTTTTTTCAATATTTCATTAGAATGGTATTTCTTCGATTTTCAAATGGAATAGTCATTCTACCAAAATGGTAGAAAAATAATTCAATTGGAATGACATTCTAATACTCTAAAATGCAACCAAACAAATGAATAAAATGAAAATTGATTCAATTTCATTGAATTTTATTACCCGAACCAAACATTACTTAGTTTAGGAAAAATGAATCCAACATTTCATTGAATTACATTACCATTGGAATTACAATTCTTATCACAAATATCAAACCAAACAAAAGAATGAGCCTATAATGGAAAACTAATTACATTCCACGAATGATTCCTTTAAACAATGTTATAGATTAGAAAATATAGAACCAAAAAAGGCACCCTACCATTTTTCTTGCGATATTACAATACAAGAGCTGGCTATTACTTTATTGTTATTGATGTTTGGCAATGCTCAATAATTTTTGTGTTTTTTTTATGTATAAAAGGAGATTGAAAAAGATAAGAAGACTATGGTGGGAAGTACTAGATGCCAATATTGCTGATTTATTGGCTAAATTTTCTCACTAAAGTTGTGTGAAATCAGAGAATAAAATCACATGACTGAAAAAGCTGTCCTTTCCCAAAATGACTTATAAATCAATCCCCACATTCATAGTAGCCTGGCCTCAAGCAATAAAGCCTCTATAAATATTATATAATATATATATAGAAATATTATAGCTCAGAACATGATTTTGAGAAGAAAAACTACACACTTATAACTATCGCTCAGGAAACCCACCAGATGGTTCATGACTTACATTAGTGTGTGTATGTAGAAAAAAAATATAAAAAGATGCATTAAAGATGAAAATCTGTCTCTGAAAATAGACACGAAAGGATAAAGATAAGCTGGTGTGTTTGGACTTACAGACTCTAAATCATTATAATATGCATTTATTAAGATATTTACACTTAATAAAATATAGAAGGAATCTTTAAAGATACAATTTTGAGTATGTATTCAATAGGGTATATAGCATTTGGGGTATTCAAGCTTTACTAGTTGTATCGCAACTTTTATTTTGTAGCAATTAAATCTTAATTTTTACTTTTTGGCTCACTTAGAGCCTGTTTGGCATTGTTTTCTGTTTTTTGTTTTCAAAATTGTATTCTAAAAAATGAGAACAAAAAACTGTTTTGGTAGTTTTCAAAAAACAATAGGTGTTTGGTTAATGTTTACTAAAAATAATTTTTTAATTTTATTTTTTTAAAATCTTAAATAAAATATTAACAAATATATTTACAAAAAGAAAAATATTTTAAAAGTTTGTAAGAAATAATGAGATAAAATAATTTGAAAGAAAAAATGATGAAAAATAAGAAGTGAGAAAATTTGAGAATAACAGAAAACAATTTTTTCTTGTTCTCAAAATTTTCTGTTTTTTGTAACTTTGTTTTTAAAAATTATTTTCTGAAAACAATGCCAAACACCTTCGCTTGTTTTCAAAAAACAGTTTTTTAGATAAGGTGCCAAACACCCTCTTAGGTTCTCAAAGTTATATTTTATTAAATAAATCTTAATTTATAAAGGTAAAATAAGATTTTTAACAAAAAAAATATCTATTTTTTTTCTCTTCAAACCTTTTTTTATTAAGTAATTATTATAAACTATATTATTTTTGGTAATACCTAAATATTCTTTTGAAATATTAAGAAATAATAATAATTATTTTTCTATTATATCTTTAAAATATATAATATATCAATTATATATTAATTAGTTTATCATTTTTAATAAAAAAAATTACTTGAAATTTATTAAAGATGATTTTATTTATAACATCATTTTTTTCTCACTAAATATATATATATATATTTAAATTCTACATAAATTATTAAAAATTGTTTCCACCTTAAACAATTTATGAGGAGTTTAAATAGAATTGTGTGTAGTGAGAAAAAATTAAGTTATAGATAGAAGCACCCTTAATAAAATTCATGTTTGTAAAATTTAAATTAATTAATATATAAGTCATATATTAAATATTTTAGAGGAATGATAAAAAATATTTTTTATATTATTTCAAGAGAATATTTAGGTCAATTACAAAAAAAATATTTGGTAATAAAGAAGTGTTTAAAGAGATAAAAAAACATAGGTGTTATTTGAAAAAAAAAAATCCTATTTTACCCTTATAAATTAGGTTTATTTAATAAAATATAACTTTGGGACCTATGTGAGCCATAAAGCAAAGGTTGGGGTTCTAATTGCTATTGTTGATTGTCTTTTTCGCTATCAACATAATCTGAGAGTTTAAAGAAAATAATAGAAAAGAACACAAGGGTTTTACGTGGTTCATGCTATAAAAGAGCCCTAGTCCAGGAGTCTCTAGTATTTAATGAGTTTGAAGCTTGTTCGAGCAAGTTTCAATGGTAGTTATCAGGCAGCTTATATATTGGACTGAGTTACAGAGTTTCTCTCTCTAAAAACTGAACCCTTTACAAGGAGATACCCCGACCCTATTTATAGAGGTTGTGGTCATTAATGTTATTTATCTATCATTAATACAAATTCATCCATTCTAGGGTGTTAATGCTGAATTAATACAAAAAGAGTTGCACTAAATAGAGACTACGGCACAGGCAAATTGCACAGTGCCCATTACAGAAAGTCGCGTACCAACTTTATGGGGAACATATCTGTAACGTCTAAAATTCCCTAATATGGCTTAGTGCCTTGATTAGAGGACCAGGATGACAATAATTGGTTTATGGTATTATTATGTGACAATATGCATGATTATGTGAGTTGTATTATTATATGGCTGTATTAGCATGCATGTGGGCCCGTTTCTTATTAGGATGACATTTTTGTAAATTTGGCTCGTTGATGGCATATTTGTATATTTGTGTGTATATGGATTGAGACCACATTATTATGTGGATATATTTAGATTATTCGGCACGAGACGATCCTAGGAAGTAAGTTAGCGGTTTAGTCATAATGGGGTCAAATTTTAGGCTCGGGGTGAGCCTAGGAATAATTTGGTACTTATCGCATTACTGAGAGTGAGTGGGTAATGGGAAATTATTTGGTAATTATTTAAGGATATTGGAAGTAGTGGGAATTATAAGGCGTTAATTATGATTAATTGGGTGTGAGACAAATGACCACCTTGCCCTTGAGGGCATTATAGAACCTAAGTTTTACTAAGGGGTATATTGGTCATTTCCTTTCTAAAGGATAGATATACTCAGCCATTTCAGAAAGTATGGGAAACATTTAGAACAGAGCAGCTTTCTCTCTCTCTCTCTCTCTCTCTCTCTCTCTCTCTCTCTCTCGATTATTCTCTTCCTTTCTCTCTAAGATTGGGGTTTGATTTTTGAGAAAGAACTAAGTGAATTGAAGGCTTGGGAATTGAAAGCATGAGGTCTAGGACTGATTTTCTACAGCTAGGGGATTAGATTCATAGCTGAGGGAAGCTATAAACTCTGTTTTTTGTTTGAATTCTGTTTTGGTTTTGGTTGTTCTAGAGTTTCAAAGCTCAAGTATGGATTTGTGTGTTTTGATGGGTTATAGATCAAGTTTAAGGGTGGGTTTTGATGAGGTTGGTGTATTGATGAGGTTTTGAGATTAAATTGTGAATTTGGATGGTGTTTAGATGAGGTTTTGGTGACTTGAACTCATGGGAAAATGCAGGGAAAACCAGGGAATTCTGGGCTGTAGAGTTGGCGCCCCAGCACTAGGTAGGGGATGTCAAAAGGGTGCTCTCTAACTTGGGTAGTGCCCTAGCGCTATCCTTGGTGCCCCAACGCTATACCTGTTTCAGCAAAGCCCATGTTTGGGGCTTGGGAGGACTTTGGGGGCTCGGGGAATGGTTCCACCACCCCATTGGGTTGATTGGAAGTCCCAAGAGAATGAGAGTGATCCCAGAGTTTGTTTTTAAGGATTGAATCTTATGATATTATTATTTATGGTTGTGACTAGGTTACCGCAAGGGCTCGGGACAGGATCGTGCTCAAGGGTCGTTTATATATAACTTGTTCTCAGACCAAAGGTAAGAAAACTGCACCCTGTACGTGATGTACATGATTAAGGCTTGGCCCGAATGTTGAATATAGTCTTGATTAAGTGTTGGCCCATGTAAATGCGCATGATTATGATTATGCCTGTGAATTATTGATTAAGCATGTTGAATGCTCTGTATATGGATATTTGTTATATGATGAATGCTTGTTACCATTATATAATTGAGAAAGGCTTAACTTATGAGTCAAGGACGACAATAGCGTTGAGTGCTGGTTGAAAAGCATTTACTTATCTATCAAGGATGGCAATAGCGCTGAGCGCTGGTCGAAAAGCATTGACTTATGACTCAAGGATGGCAATAGCGCGTAGAGCCCTGGTCGATATGGTTAGATCTAATCAGGAGCGCATTATACACTTGTCTGACCCAATGGTCATAAAAAACTAAAGCGCTAGGTACACTGGGCCATCTCCAAGGCTGGTTATACAGAGGATAGGGCAATGGGCCCTGGGGTGACTTATTAGTCCCAGATCCTAGAGCGATGAGCCCCAGTGTGATTTATTAATCATTTTATTGGGCTACAGGCCCCGATATGATTCAATTAATCATTTATTTAGGGTGATTGGCCTTATATCATGTTGTAGTCATTTATTTGAATGGTATGCATGCACGAGTAGGGTTATTACTGCTAGGCATGCTTATTATGATTTGGTAATGTTATTATTAACTGATTATGAGCATGTTTAAGTTTTCTTGCTGGGTCTTGGCTTACGAGTGCTATGTGGTGCTTGGTAAGGGAAAAAGAAAGCTAGACCAGCCATGAGTTGGAGAGCTTCAGTGGTGATGTGTACATATGCGGCCGCTTGACCACCACGACCAAGGTTTCTTAGAGGAACTAGGGTTAAACCCTATTTTTGCTGCTTAGGTCGGCGGGTGGTAACTTTTAATGTTGTAATTAGCTTTTGGAACTGTAAACTACTTTGTAAATGTTTATTATGAGATCTCATGTACAACTTAACGTTTTTATGAAATATCCATTCCTTTTAACCAAAATCTTTAACCCTGGACCATTAATCATATTTAGATGCACGTTTATGGACTAATTACTCGTTTAGCGAGTTAAGCACTATTCAAAATACACAGTGTAACGGTCTTGGCTAACCAAGGCGTTACAACTTGGTATCAAAGCGTGCCAAGGTTAAGGGTTCCTTAAGAGAGGCTGGGCATGTACACTCACCACTAAAGACAAGCTCGACTCGGGGTTCGGTAACTATTTAAGTGGTTATGTGCTTAACTGCTTAAATAGGATATAAATGTCTTATCTGCATGCCTTATTAGGTAGCATGAGATATTCTGATAGGGTCTGGCCCTTGACTGCTGCATGATATGAAAGGATGTGCTTATTAGCACTGATATTGCTTGTGAATGCAAAAGAAATGCTTATTAGCATTATTATATTAACATGTAGGTCAGGACACGCTCATTAGTGTTGTCATAGATACATGTATGTCAGAAAATGTTTATGAACATTGTCATATGGTTATGAATGCCAAAAAATGCTTATTATCATTGTTATTTGCTATGAATATCAGGAAGTGCTTATTCGCACCAGATTTAGAAATGAATATGAATCGACATGCTTATTAGCATGACTGTTGAATGTGAATGATTATATGCTTGGTCTTAGACCGTGAGGCAGCAAGAGGTTTAGTTATCACTACCTAACTGGCCAAATTGATTATTGTAGCAAGGTATAAGCTTGGAAGTATGCTTCCAAGGCAGACAGAATCATCAGCTGGCCAAGAAGATTAGGGCCAGAATGATAGACAAGGTCAGGATAATGATCAAGTTCAAACACCTCCGCCAGCTCCTGAGAACTGGCAGCTAGTGCTTGCTGATTTGCAAGCCAGGGTATTGAGGCAGGAAGAAGAGATCCTTCTACTGAGAGAGCAATAGGTTCCTGTATGGAACATTTTACCAGAGGCACCACCTGTGATGGTGCCTAAAATTGAGCAGCCACTAGAGGCTGGGAATAAATGGGAACCTCTTTATGAAAGGTTCAGAAAATAGCACCCTCTAGTTTTTAGGGTAGTGCAGATACGTCTAAGGCTGAAAAGTGGATGAGCATGGTGACCACCATTCTGGACTTTATAAGGGTGGTTGGTAATGAAAGGGTGGCCTGTGCGACATATATTTTTCGGGAGGATGCCCGAATTTTTTGGAGAGTGATATCCCATACTAGAAATGTTAATGCCCTAGATTGGGAAGAGATTAGGACTTTGTTCAATGAAAAGTACTACAATGATTCCATCAAGGTGGCAAAGGTTGAAGAGTTCAACAGGCCACTTCAAGGCAAAACTTCAAGGCAACATAACAGTGACTGAATATGCCTTGAAGTTTGATAGATTGGCAAAGTTTCCTGGGGAATTAGTGCCCACTGATGGGACCAAAAGGGAGAGGTTTCTCGCATTACCATTGTGCCAGGGGTGACTACCTATGCACAGGTTGTTGAGAAGGTGCTCACATCTGAGAGCGCAGAGAATAAAATCTGGTGCGAGAACGCGACCAGGAGAGACATTAGGAGGACGGGACCTCCATCTGTGAGTTCAGGTAGGGGCGGGGGCCCCAGTGATCAGAAGAGGAAGGCTCTTGATGCCTTTCTAGCTCCAGGCCCTGATAGGAAACCACATGGTATTATAATAGGCCGCCAGGGAGGCAATGAGGGTTGGAGGACATTTCCAGAGTGCTCCAAATGCAAGAGGTGCCATATAGGGGAGTGCCGGGCAAATGCCTACTTTTATGTGGAATAATGGGACACTTAAAGAAAGACTGCCCAAAGGCAAAAAAGGAAGAACCAAGAAAGGCGGATAGCTCAACCCCAGCTTGAGTGTTCGCATTGACACAGGCAGAAGCTGGGGCTTGTCGCTCAATAGTCACAGGTTAACTTTATAGTGCTAGAACCTCTTATACTGCTTTAATTGATTCTGGTGCTGCGCATTCTTTTTTTGCTAGTAGAATTATTGATAGAATGTGTAGACCATGTGATTCTTATGATGTGGGGTTTGAGACCTTATTGCCCACTGGGGCATTAGTAGTATCCAGAAGATGGGTCAGATCATTGCCAGTGACAGTGGAGGGCAGAGAGTTGTCAATTGATTTGATAGATTTGGTTATGACTGACTTTGATATGATTCTGGGTATGGACTAGTTAGTGAAGTATGAGACAACCATAGATTGCAGAAGGAAAATTGTATCCTTTGAGCCTGAATATGAGGATCATTTTGTATTTGTTGGCACTATGCATGGACCCCGTGTACCTATGATATCTGTATTGAGGGCAAGAGATCTATTGCAAGGTGGTTGCATAGGATTCTTAGCCAAAGTGGTAGATACCACTCAAGTCGTGCCAGTGGGACCAAAGGAAACTAGACTAGTCTGTGAGCTTTTGGATGTGTTTCCAGAGGATTTTCTAGGGTTTCCACCACACACAGAGATTGAATTTGTTATTGAACTGGGACCAGGGTCAAAACCAGTGTCTAGGGCACCTTTTAGAATGGCACCAGCAGAGTTAAAAGAACTAAAGGTACAGCTGCAGGAGTTGTTAGACTTGGGTTTTATTAGACCTAGTTTCTCACCATGGGGTGCACCGGTCCTGTTTGTAAAGAAGAAAGATGGTTCTCTGAGGATTTGCATTGATTACAGGGAACTAAACAAGTTAACAATTAAGAACAAGTATCCTCTGCCAAGGATATTTGACCTATTTGATCACTTGCAGGGTAAAATGTTATTCTCAAAGATAGATCTTCGATCTGATTATCACTAGCTGAGGATCAAGGAGGGAGATATACCAAAAACTGCTTTTTGTACCAGATATGGGCATTATGAATTCTTAGTTATGTCCTTTGGGTTGACTAATGCCCTAGCTGCTTTTATGGATCTAATGAACAGGGTGTTCAAAGATTACCTAGATCAGTTTGTGATCGTCTTCATCGATGGTATTCTGGTTTATTCTCAGTAAGAGTCAGAACATAAGCAGCATCTCAGGTTGGTTCTACAGAGACTAGGGGAACATAGGTTGTTTGCAAAGTTCAATAAATGTGAGTTTTGGTTACCTCAAGTAACTTTCCTTGGTCATATTGTCAGTAGGGATGGGATCAAGGTGGACCCAGCCAAGATTGAGGCAGTCAGATATTGGTCAAGGCCAAGGCCGAGGAATGCCTCAGAGATTAGGAGCTTCCTTGGATTAGCAGGTTACTACAGTCGTTTTATGGAAGGGTTCTCAAGGATTGCTACTTCATTGATTGAACTGACACGCAAGAATAAGAAGTTTGTGTGGTCAGATAAGTGTGAGAACAACTTCCAGGAACTGAAGTAACAATTGATTACAGCTCCAGTTATGAGTCTTCCGATAGATCAGGAGAAGTTCATTATATACTGTGATGCCTCACATTAGGGTTTGGGTTGTTTTCTTTTGCAGTCAGGGAAGGTGATTGCCTATGCATCACGTTAGTTGAAAGAGTATCAACCGAGATACCCCACTCATGATCTAGAATTGGCAGTAGTGGTCTTTGCATTAAAGGTATGGAGACATTACCTTTATGGGGAGAAGTGTGAGATATACACTGACCACAAGAGCCTGAAGTACTTTTTCACACAGAAAGACCTGAAAATGAGACAGAGGCGTTGGCTGGATTTGGTGAAGGATTATGATTGTGAAATCCTTTATCACCCAGGGAAGACCAACGTGGTGGTAGATTCCTTAAGCCGGAAGGGTCTGGGACAGATATACAGTGCGAGATAGATATCGAGAGAGTTGGCAAAGGATATGACCAGAGCTAGTATAGAGTTGTTGGTGGGCCAGTTGGCCAACATTACGCTACAATTTACACTGTTGGAAAGAATTAACGAAGGTTAGTTGGGTGATCCACAACTGACAAAGATTAGAGGGGATGTCCAAGCTAGAGTGTCTAGGGATTATACAGTGTCAGATATAGGCTTTCTGAGGTACAAGGGTCGAATCTGTATTCTGATGGACACTGTTATCAGACGGGACATTTTGGATGAATCTCATACTACCCCGTACTCTTTGCATCCAGGCACCATGAAGATGTATTAGGACGTGAGATCGCTAAATTGATGGCTTGGGATGAAGAGGGATGAGGCAGAATATGTGGCTAAGTGCTTGATATGTCAACAGGTCAAGGCTGAGCATCAGAGACCAACAGGGCTATTACAGCCTCTAGACATCTCAGAGTGGAAATGGGAGGACATCACAATGGATTTCATGGTAGGGTTACCCAAGACCGTGGGTTAACATGATTTGGTGTGGGTTATCGTGGATCGATACACCAAATCAACTCACTTTTTACTAGTGAGGACGACTTATATAGTTGACCAGTATGCAGATCTCTATGTGAGAGAGATGTGCGCTTTCCTAGAGCTCCGAGGTCGATCGTGTCAGATTAAGACCCTACATTTACTTCCAAGCCACCAATATAGCAATCTCACATCCTAATACATCTTCGTGATGGGTACGCAGTTGAAGTTCAGTACTACCTATCATCCTCAGACAGATGGACAATTTGAGAGGACGATATAGAAATTGGAGGACATGTTGCGAGCATGTGTACTATACTTTAATAGGTCATGGAGTAAGTATTTGCCTTTGATAGAATTTTCCTACAATAACAACTATCAGTCGACCATTGGGGTGGCTCCTTATGAGATGTTGTATGGTAGGAAATGCAGATCTCTCATTCATTGGGATGAGACAGGAGAAAGGAAATACTTGGGTCCTGAGGCATTTCATAGGACCAATGAGGCTATTGAGAAGATTAGAGCTCGGATGCTCGCTTCTCAAAGCAGACAGAAAAGTTATGTTGATCCAAAATGTAGGAACGTGGAGTTCCAAGTGTGAGACCATGTCTTCCTTGGAGTCTCACCATGGAAAAGGGTGAGGAGATTTGAGAAGAAAGGCAAGCTGGACCCTAGATTTGTGGGACATTTTGAGATCCTGGATAGGATTGGTCAGGTGGCCTACAGATTGGTCTTACCTCAAGCACTTTCGGGTGTACACAATGTATTTCATATTTTGGTCATTTGGAAATATGTATCATACGTGACTCATGTACTGAGTTCCGAGGATCTTGAGCTAGAGGCAGATCTCTCCTATGAGGAAAAGCCAGTCCAGATACTAGACAGAAAGTACAAGGTCCTGAGGAACAAAACTATACCTTTGGTTAAGGTATTATGGAGGAACAGCAAGGTCGAGGAAGTGACCTAGGAGCTGGAGTTAGATATTCAGAGTTAGTATCCTGAGTTGTTCAGGAAAAATTTTGAGGACAAAATTTTTGTAAGGAGGGGATAGTTATAACGTCCCAAATTCCCTAATATTACTTAGTGCCTTAATTAGGGGGCCAGGAGGAGAATAATTATTTTATGGTATTATTATGTGATAATATGCATGATTATGTGAGTTGTATTATTATATGGTTGTATTTGCATTCATGTGGGCCCGTTTCTTATTAGGAGGACATTTTTGTAAATTTGGCCTGTTGAGGGCATATTTGTATATTTGTGTGTATATGGATTGAGACCACATTATTATGTGGATATATTTGGATTATTCGGCATGAGACGATCCTAGGAATCAAGTTAGCGATTTAGTCATAATGGGGTCAAATTTTAGGCTTGGGGTGAGCCTAGGAATAATTTGGTACTTAGCGCATTACTGGGATTGGGCGGGTAATGGAAAATTATTTGGTACTTATTTGAGGATATTAAAAGTAGCAGGAATTATAAGGCGTTAATTATGATTAAACGGGTGTTAGACAAATGACCACCTTGCCCTTGAGGGCATTATAGAACCTAAGCTTTACTAAGGGCTATATTGAACATTTCCTTCCTATAGGATAAATATACTCAGCCATTTCAGAAAACAGGGGAAACTTCTAGAACATAGCAGATTTCTCTCACTCTCTCTCTCTCTCTCTCTTTCTCTCTCTCCCTCTCTCTCTCTCGATTATTCTCTTCCTTTCTCTCTAAGATTGGTGTTTGATTTTTGAGAAAGAACTAAGTGAATTCAAGGCTTGGGAATTGAAAGCTTGAGGTCTAGGACTGATTTCTGCAGCTAAGGGATTAGATTCATAACTGAGGTAAGCTATAAACTCTGTTTTTGTTTGAATTCTATTTTGGTTTTGGTAGTTCTTGAGATTCAAAGCTCAAGTATGGATTTTTGTTGTTTGATGGGTTATAGATCAAGTTTAAGGGTGGGTTTTGATGAGGTTGGTGTATTGATGAGGTTTTGAGGTTAAATTGTGAGTTTAGATGGTGTTTAGATGAGGTTTTGGTGACTTGAACTCAGGGGAAAATCCAGGGGGAAACTAGGGAATTCTGGGCTGTAGAGTTGGCACCCCAGATCTAGGCAGGGGAAGTCAAAGGTGTGCTCTCTAACTTGGGTAGCGCCCCAGCGCTATACCTGTTTCAACAAAGCCCATTTTTAGGGCTTAGGAGGGCTTTGGGGGCTCGGAGAATGGTTCCACCAACCTGTTTAATGGATTGGAAGTCTCATGAGCATGGGAGTGGTCCCGAAGTTTGTTTTTAAGGATTGAATCTTATGAGATTACTATTTATGGTTGTGACTAGGTTACCACTAGGGCTCGGGCAAGATCGTGCTCAAGGGTCTTTTATATATAACTTGTGTTCAAACCAAATGTAAGAAAACTACACCCATTACGTGATGTACATGATTAGGGCTTGGCCCGAAGGTTGAATTTAGCCTTGATTGGGCATTGGCTCCTGTAAATGCGCACGATTATTATTATGCATGTGAATTATTGATTAAGCATGTTGAATGCTTTGTATATGGATATTTGTTATATGATGAATGCCTGTTAGCATTATATAATTGAGAAAGGCTTGACTTATGAGTCAAGGATGGCAATAGCGTTGAGCGCTGGTCGAAAAGCATTGACTTATCTATCAAGGACGGCAATAGCGCTAAGCGTTGATTGAAAAGCATTGATTTATGAGTCAAGGGCGGAAATAGCGCGCATAGCGCTGGTTGATATGGTTAGAACTAATCTGGAGCGCATTATACACTTGTCCGACCCTATGGTCATAGAAAAATAAAGCGCTAAGTACGATGGGCCAGCTTTAAGGCTGGTTATACAGAGGATAGGGAAATGGGCCCTAGGGTGACTTATTAGTCCCAGATCCTAGGGCGCTGAGCCCCAGTATGACTTATTAATCATATACTTGGGCAACGGGCCCTGATATGATTTATTTAATCATTTATTTAGGGCGATTGGCCCCAGATGACGTTGTAGTCATTTATTTGAATGGTGTGCATGCACAAGTAGGGTTACTACTGCTAGGCATGCTTATTATGATTTGGTAATGTATTATTAACTGCTTATGTAACGCCCTGGATAGCCAAGACCGCTACACTGTGTATTTGTAAAGGTGCAGGACTTGCTAATCAAGCCATTTAGGTTAAAAACGTGATTTCTAAAGTCATTAATGTTCTAGGGTTAAAAAGTTTTGGTCTCAAAAGATACTTTCCATATAATTAAACATTTTTACACATGGGATCCCAAAAGAAATTGCGTTTAAAAGTCTGGTTACAAAATTTCCAGTGTACAGACAACCACCAGCCTTTCTAAAGGCAAAACAGAAGTTTATGGTTTTCCCGTCCCTGTCTCTCCTCAACCATGGCGGCTGAGCAACTGATCATGTACATTCTTCTCTCAGAGCTCTCCAAATCAGAGCTGATGAAGCTTGCCCTTGCCTTTACCTGCACCACGAAGCACCCGTGATCCAAGGCCAAGCAAGAAAACATATCATATCATATAACAAGCAATAATAACATTTGGATAACCCTTTAAGCATGTCCATATACTTAACATACCACAATAATCACAAAGCATAAAGATTCAACCAAAGAGTCAACTAATTATCACCTAGCTATACAGCATAACAATCCACCAATCAATAATAACAAAAAAGTCACATAATAATCAGGGTCGACACCTTAGGTCGCACCCTCTATTTACCCCACTGACTCCGGCCCACTTAAACCGAGCTCAGTGAATAATAAGCTGTCCTCAGCTACCAGTGGCCGAGCCGCGCCTTATGCCCCAGTGTAAACTTCGGCACTCGTAGGCCGTTGGTTTACTATTCAAATGGCATAATACCATCCTTTACAAGGCATACAAAATAGGGAACTCTTAGTCCCTTTATAAATCCACAACCGGGTGCAGGTTTTCTTACCTTTAATTCCCAAGTTTACTGATTAAGAGCGACGCCTCTTGAGCACGATCCGCTTCCCGAGCCCTGGCTTAATACCTAGTCACAACCAAGATAGGGAGTACCATTAATGATCGCATTAATATTTCCAGATGGAGTTCTAGCTTCCGGGACATCGAATTCCACCAAACACGGTGGTGGAATCGATCCCGAGCACCCTAGGTTAGGTTCCCGCTCTTAAAACCTCCAAAAGATCAAAAAATACCCTTAAGGGCTGCGGCCCTTGAAACCTAGCTGCGGCCCGCCCCTTAAACAGAGGCTAAGCCTCTCTGAAGATAGACACGCACCGCGGCCCTGCCCTGTGGCGCCGCGGCGCTTCCCCAGTGCAGAGCCTCCTTGGCTCCTCTTTCCTTCGCATACCCTGCGACACTCTAGAATAGAGTCGTGGCCCAACCCTTCGTGCCCAGAAAAACCACCATTTCTAGCATCCTAACCATGCTTAAAGCCACCCCAAAGCACCCTAATTCAAAAACCCATTGATCATAAGACTCCTAACATGATTCTAGCAACTCAATCCAACAAAAACCTAGCTTAAAAACTCATTAAAATCCCATTTTGATTTCTGAAACCCAGTAGCTCAAGAACTCTAAAACCAGTCATGCAAACTCATAATTTAAGCTCTAAACTACGAATTGAAGCTTACCTTCTTTGATGAACCACTTCCTTAACAATTTTTGAGCTAGAACCCAAGCTTCTCAGCTTCAATTCAGTCCTTAAACAACAAAACTATAAACACTTTTAATACTCAGCCAAAACTCAGAATTCTAATGATCAAGAGTGTAATTCAGTTCTTGCCTTGGTCCTGGTTGAGTTTCCCTTAGTTAGAACTGAGCTAATCCCTCAAAAATTCAGCTCAAATCATTGAATTCCCAGCTGAATTCCCTTAGGTTTCTATAGATTTCTTGAGAGAGAAAAAAAAAAGAAGAGAGGAGAAAAATGGGTCGGTTTGGGTTTTTGTTCTACTGTCTTCTATTTACTTAGTCTAACCTTAGTTAATTAAGTCAATCCTGAGGCTCGGGGTACCGAAAACATCCCCGAGGGCAAAAAGGTAAAATTCCCCAATATTCCCGCCTAGGCTTCCTAACCTCAAATATATCTCCATATATTTATTTCCATAACCTGATAACCAAAATAATCATATAATACCCGAAATACCCCTTGACTTTCCCCAAGTCAAATATTAAGCCTTGTTGTGACTTCCCGCTAACTAGCTCCCTAGGATCGCCTCGAGTCACACGCTGCAGATTTACCCACATAATAATGTGGTTCTCACAAATACAACATATAATCACATTTACATTCATATAACCATGCAAGCATGTTTATTATATAATCACATGTTAATTTTATAATTTCACACATAAACCAATTATGCCCTCCCGGCACACTAATCAAGGCCCTTAAGCCATATTAGTGATTTTGGGTCGTTACAGCTTATGAGCATGTTTAAGTTTTCTTGCTAGGCCTTGGCTCACAGGTGCTATTTGGTGTAGGTAAAAGAAAATGAAAGTTGGACCAGCCATGAGTTAGAGAGCTTAGGTGGCGATGTGTACATATGCGGCCGCTTGACCACCATGGCCAAGGTTTCTCAGAGGAACTAGAATTAAATCTATTTTTTCCGCTTACTTCTTGGGACAGTAAACAACTTTGTAAACATTTATTTTGGGGTCCCATGTACAGCTTAACGTTTTAATGAAATATCCATTCCTTTTAACTGAAATTTTTAACCCTGGACCATTAGACACATTTAGATGCACGTTTATGGCCTAATAACTCATTTAGCGAGTTAAGCACTATTAAAAATACACAGTGTAACGGTCTTGGCTAT
Source organism: Humulus lupulus (assembly GCF_963169125.1). Lineage (NCBI taxonomy): Eukaryota > Viridiplantae > Streptophyta > Magnoliopsida > Rosales > Cannabaceae > Humulus > Humulus lupulus. Next base: position 51,156,013 of record NC_084801.1, on the reverse strand, counting down.
CCAGGGCGTTACAATATCTCTAACTGTCCGGGTTCCGCGCACATTTTCCCATGTCAGGCAGCATTATGGGAAATGCCAATTGTCGAGGGTACGAACTTGACACCACCAATCGAGGCTCACCAAAAGTTGTCAAATGATCTTATGGTGTCCCATACCCACAGTGACTGACACCTGGAATCTACTCCAGGTCCTAAACCTAAGAGATGGGCGAGTGAATAGAGCCTCTCGGAACGTGGCCTCACCTGGAGACAACATCGCCTCGAGGACAGGTCTTGGCGGGTGGTCTCACTAGAAGACATTCATGACTTGGAGATTGGCTCAGGACGTGGCCTTACCTAGAGACATCCTCGCCTCGAGGGAAAACCTCAGGGCCTGGCCTCACTTGGAGACATCCACGACTTAGCCGGACTGGGCTTCCCGGAAGATTTTACACTTCAAGAACTTCATGACTTGTCTACAGGTATTAAAAGACCAAACAGAGAAACGCAACGGGGAATAGGCCCTTTTTAATAGTTATTAATACCAGCTAAGATCAAACATATATATATATTAAATCACATAAAATTAGATAAGAGATTACCTCTTGTAGCCTATCAAGTGTCCTCAAATTTTTTTGTATAAAATCAACGATCTTCCTATCCAAGTTTTGAAGATGCATACCTTGATCTTCCAGACCAATCCTCTAACACACAAGGATGTGTGTGGGCACGTATGATTCAAAATGTCGATTTATGACTCTCTTGATGTACTCAACACATGAGATCTAGAGAGGTTTGATAGAGAGAAGATGAAGTGAATAGTTTTCAGGTTTAAGAAAACTATCACTTATATTTATGAGAGAGAGTCTCTGTGTTAAAACAATAACCTTCTTTTTTAGGTTTATGAAGATAATTAACTTATTTAATTAATCTTTATTTTATTAAAATAAAACTGATCAGTTATAACTTTATTTAATTATTTATTTTAAATCATATTTAAAGATAATAATTAAATATAAATAATTAAATAAAACAAATTATTTGAAATTCAAAATTCAATTCTCAGAGATAGGAAATATCCCTGTGTGGCGCCACTCACTGTGCAATACAGTGAGTGGCATGAGCCACATTAGAGATTTCTCTAATTTTCTCATTTGTTAATTTAATTAATATTTAAGACAATATATTTATCCAAAAATAAATATCAGTTATTTCAAAATTAACTTTATCTAAAAATATAAGTTTTAAATAAATAAATATCTTATTCTAAATAAGATAATTATTAATCTCTCTTTATATATTAATCAAAACAACATTATTATTTATTTTAACTTATAGTTTTTCTTTTGAAAAACTATATAGTTAAATAATTAATTAATTCAAAATTAATCAATTGCCCATAACTTCCACATAATTATTTTATTGTCCTGGAAAATTAATTCATTTGCAATTAAGACATTCTCTTTACAAATCTTTCTTTTAACATCCTTACCCTTGACAGTGTAGGACAGAGGTGATCTGGTGTGACAGTCATAATCCCGTGATCTGTAAGGGGAAAGACCGGGTAAAGCTGTGCAATCCCACACCGCCTGGGGAAGGTCAAGTGTGATGATTCTAGGACTATGTATGTATGAGACTACACAGTTGAAGAGGGCTTAAATGGATTGATGGATACTACCTGTATCAACAAGATTCATCTTCTTTCCGGTAGCCCATCACTTGAGAACTCTAAAGTTAAGCGTGCTTGACCTGGAGCAATCTGATGATGGGTGACCTCCTAGGAAGTTTTCCCAGGAAGCGTGCGAGTGAGGACAAAGAACACTGGAAAGACTCGTGTTGGTTTGTAGGGCCTGCCAGGAAGCAGCCATAGTGATGTGGGGCGTTACAAATGGTATCAGAGCCTTGGCCCAACCGGAAGTGTGGCCGACGAGGACGCCGGGCCCGTAATGGGGGGTGATTGTGACAGTCAGAATTCCGTGATCCGTAAGGGGAAAGACCGGGTAAAGTTGTGCAATCCCACACTACCTGGGGAAGGTCAAGTGCGATGATTTTAAGACTATGTAGGTATGGGACAACACAGTTGAAGAGGGCTTAAATGGATTGATGGGTACTACTTGTAACGCCCTGGTTACCCTAGAACAGTTACAGTAAACGGTGGACCAGAAATTTGACCTGGTACCCGAGTCCTTTGGTCAAAAATGTGCTCTAAGTGTAATTAACAGGTTAACGTGAAAAACTAATAAAAAGGGAATGGATATTTTCATTACAAACTGCTCTGCAGAGCTAATCAAAACATTTACAAGCTGTTCTCAGTACAAAATAGTCATTATTGTATCAAATTTACAACTCCGCCGACCTAAGCGGCAAAAATAGGGTAAACCCCCTAATTCCTCTGAGAACGCCTTGGCCATGGTGGTCAAGTGGCCGCATATGTACACATCACCATCTAAGCTCTCAACTCAAGGCTGGGTGAGCTTTTCTTTCCCTTTACCTGCACCACATAGCACCCATGAGCCAAGGCCCAGCAAGAAAAGCATAATAAAACATGATATAATATCAACAATGACTGTAATAATCATTCAGGACCAACAGTCCAAACAAATAGGTGACAGTCGCAAAAGTCACCAATATGGGGACAGCACCCTCCAGCCATGTGACGATAGGGTCACCAGGGCTTAACAGATAAGTGAGCATTTCGCTAGCTTTAACAGGATAGGTGCATGGTGATTAGTCACCAACATAACCTTCCTCATGACTCTAGAGTCATAACTATGGAACAGCGTTCCCTAGCCATGTGACAAACAGTCACCGGGGCCATATGCCCTGGCTCTGAATAACTAGTCTTAGACTAGCCAAGAGCTTATAAGTTCGTCGACCTTAGAGTCGGTCCAGCATTAATGCCATAGAGCCATTCAATGCTGATATCGATTAGATCTAATCTTCATTTGGCCCTGCGTTCAGGACGCTTATGTCGTTTCTGACTCTTAGGTCAGTGTCGCTGACTAGTCAATGCCATACACAGATAATCAATATTCACTAGCATTTAATATGAAATCCATGTCCACATTTATCAATCAACATGCCTCAATACCAAACTCGCATGTCACATATATACAGGGTACAGTTTTCTTGCCTCAGGTTCGAGCGAGAAGTATAGTAAGGACGACTCCTGAGAACGATCGATCTTTTAGTTCCTTAGCGGTTACCTAATCACAACCAATTATAATCTCCATTAATGAGAATCCACATAATTAGGGTCTTAACCTAAGCACCACTCTCGGGACCTCGAAACATGCCCACACGGTGAGTAGATTCGATCCCGGGCCTTAAGGATTGAAACCCCAAGTCAAAAACCCTTAAAAACACTCAAAACGGGACTTAGAAGGAACAGGGTAGCGCTACAGCGCTCAACCCCTAGCGCCCCAGCGCTATACTCAGAACCACCAACATGCCAAAAACCCTCCTGAGGAGCGTCGTAGCGCCCTAGGGTGGGCGCTATAGCGCTACCTCCAGACCAGCACTGCCCTGAACCGACCATCTTCAACTCCTTCGATTCTAACCTGATTCCCAAGCTTCCAAATCCCATTCTTGATGCCAAATGAACCCAAAAACCATCCTAACACACCCCAAACATCACAAGCATGGGAACCCTAGCCAAAACTCCCAACAAAACCAAGAATTCACCCTAGAAATCTCAGCTGCAAAACAAAGCCAAAACAGGGCAAACCAGAGAAATCTATGGTTAGAAACTTACCCAAAGCTCAGCTTATGATGCTCTTCAATGGAGGAATACACTCCCAAAATCCCAAGGATTGCTTCCCAAACTAGAATCCTCAAGATTGGTTCAAAAATCACAAAGAAAGGTGAAGAGAAGAAGATACGGGAGAACTCTTAAACATGCTCTGTTTTTCACTATCTTCTTTCAGCCAACACCAGGTATATCTATCCTAGGGGTGAAATGTCCATTTTACCCCTAGGTCAATTAATAGTTTCTAAAGACTCCCAAGGGCATATTTGGTACTCTCCTCCTATCCCGTTAATCATAATTAACGCTCTCCAATTCCCGCTATTCTCAATAATCTCAAACACCAATAATTCACATCCTGTTACCCTTTAATACCCGGTAACGCTCTAATCATTAAAATCACCCCGAGACTCAACCCAAGCCCCGGTCTTAAACCTGTTGTGACTAAACCGCTAACCAATATTCCAAGATCGCCTAATGCCGAATAGCTCGAACCAACCCACATTATAATGTGGGCTCAACACATATCATCGACATGCATACAATTATACAATTATACCCTCAACGGGCCAAGTTACCATCACACCCCTGTAATTAAAACGTGGACTCACATGCATGCATTTAACATCATATTATAATACAATTCACATATACATGCATAATATCATTTAATGGCATAATTAAACAAGTATGGCCCTCCCGGCCTACTAATCTCTCCATTAAACATCATCGAAGAATTCGGGGCACTACACTACCTATATCAACAAGATGCATCTTCTTTTTGGTAGCCCATCACTTGAGAACTCTAAAGTTAAGCATGCTTGACCTGGAGCAATTTGATGATGGGTGACCTCCTGGGAAGTTTTCCCAGGAAGCATGCGAGTGACAACAAAGCACGCTAGAAAGACTCGTGTTGGTTTGTAGGGCCAGTCGTCATTCCAGGAAGCAGCCATAGTGACATGGGGCATTACATCTGGGGACCACGGACCTATAATACGAAGCTTCAATAAACAAGATTATTAATCAAACTCTTTAATCCAATAATCTTATTTATTAATTCCATGATTACTCCACTATAAATATGGAATTGCACTCTAAGTATTCATAGGATTATATTTACAGAGTTTTCTCTTATAGTCCATTGATATAATCAATAAATGTAGTTCTGTCCTCCATTTATTGGTTCGCTAATTAGAGCTGTTCTAGATTACCCTTTTACCATTTTAATTACATCTTGATCCATAAGTACCATTAATTCACTAGCGAACAATTAATCTATAATCAAATTATAGATTTGAGCTCAATAACTATCCAGTTCCAGAATTAATCCTTAAGGGAACCAATATTCGATCTGTTAGGAAAGTAGGGATTCCATTATCGTAATTCATGTTCCCAACCATTCATGATATTAAATCTACAAAATAAAAGTCATTAGCCTCATTATACTAAGAAACCTTAACGAGTGAATCAAAAGATTCAATAAACACAAACATGAGTTCATGAATACTCATGATTTAGACTTATCTAGAAATGGTCATCTATTATGATAAGAATCAAATCTTTATTTCGAACGACAAGTTTATAAAGATAATTAATTCTTATCGGTCCTGTCATATATAATCTCTATTATATATGACACATTTTCTAAGATGTCTATCCACATTAGTAATCTGAATCTAGATCACTCATATCCTGTATGCTTAGTAAATCGCACTAGTAACCATTCATTAAAGATTCCTTACTTTAATATGTTACTGACTATTTTATTCATTATATATGATCTTAATTCTCTCGTACTAATACACGATCATATTCTCATGAATGAAAAAGGAATTTTTTGATATTATCATATAATTAATTCAAACAATAATTATAATATTCAAATATAATAAAATTGTTCTTTTTATTTAATTCAATAAAATGCCTTTACATGTTTTTAGGGTATCAATCCTAACAATCTCCCACTTGCCCTCAGAGCAAATGAGGCATCTCTCTTAATCCCATGTTGCATACATGACCCATAAATGACTTTGTAGGTAGTGTCTTGGTAAAAGGATCAGCCAGGTTTTGTTCCGACGATATCTTCATAACAGTCACATCACCTCGGGGTACAATCTCTCTAACCAGATGATATTTCCTTTCTATGTGCTTTCCTCTCTTGTGGCTTCTTGGTTCCTTGGAGTTAGCAACTGCTCCACTATTGTCACAGTATAGGATTAGTGGCTTATCCATATCTAGAACTACTTCCATATCAGTGTAGAACTTTCTCCTCCTTAGCTGCTTCACAAGCCGTTATGTATTCGGCTTCCATGGTTGAATCTGCTATGCTGGATTGTTTAATACTTCTCCAGACCACAGCTCCTCCACCAAGAGTGAATACTGACCCAGACGCCGGCTTATGACTGTCTTTGTCTAATTGGAAATCAGAATCAGTATATCCAGTAGGGTTCAACTCACCCCCTGAATATACAAGCATATAATCTCTCGTTCTCCTAATATACTTGAGAATGTGCTTTACTGCAATCCAATGTTCCAAACCAATATTTGATTGATAACGACTCGCAATCCCTATTGCATAGCATATGTCGGGTCTAGTACACAACATGACATACATTAGACTCCCAATTGTTGAAGCATAGGGATACTTTCTCATATCATTTTCGTCCTGAGGTGTCTTAGGACATTGTTCCTTGGAGAGAGTAATTTAATGTCTGGTCAGTAAATGACCTTTCTTGTGTTGGTTTTAAGGTACTAAATCAAGTATGCAACAAAAGCATTTAGGTTGATTATCATTGTACCGACCCCAAGAATCCCCCATATGTGACATATATTAAAACAGAAAGCAATAATGGTAACAGAAAAATTCCTCTTAATGCCTATCAAGTGTCCTTGCTTCCTTTTCGTATTAAAAACGATCTTCCTATTGAAGCTAGTAAAAAATGATCATGATGAAAAACTCACACCGTAGTCTTCCAGGCCTACCTCAACACTCAAGGATTAGTGTGGGCTAATAGGATTCACAAAGTTATGTGTTCTTATTTTTGTCTCAACCCATGAGCAAGAACAGTAGTGGTAGATGAGAGAAAATGATTCGATTAACATTTTTAGGTTTCCTAAATGTATCGATATATAGATTTAGGATTATACCGATATAATTAAATTAACCCTATAAAATATTATTTAGGTTAAGATAATAATATTTCATAAAGATATTTATTTATTTAAACATTAAATAATAATATTATAAATATTTAAATAAATATCTTTAACTGATTATGTTATAGATATTATTTTAAATTGAAATATTTAAATAATTAAATATCTAATAACCGAATGAGAGAATCTCTCAACCACTTGAGAGAATATCTCAACCACTAGGAGAGAATCTATCAACTACCTTTGAGAGAATATCTCAACCACATTAAAATATATATAACTAACTTTTAAATTTAAATTTAAATAAATATTTAATTTTTTAATTAAAATAATAATCCAAAATTAAACCCAATGGGCTCTACCCTATGATGTAGGCACCCACCACTGTTCTTATCCAATGTTGTTGTCCAAACAACATAGGTGGTGCACCACCTTGTCCAGATAGACATAGGTGGCGCCAACATCTGTCTTGTCCAAACAATGGTGTTTTCCCAATTTGTTTAATATTAAATTTAATATTAATTATTTATTATAAAATAAATAATTACTATTTTGCCCTTGCAAAATAAATTCTCCTTTCTCTTTTATTTTGTGACATCCATACTCTTGACAGTGTGGTATAGAGGCGACTCGGGGACCATGAACCTATAACACTAAACTCCAATAAACCATATTATTTATTGAACTCATAATTACAATAATCTTATTTATTAATTTCATTATTACTCCACTATAAATATGGAATTGCACTCTTAGTTATTATAGAATTATATTTACTAAGTTTATTAGCAGTAGTCCATTGATATAATCAATACCAGTAGCTCGTCCTCCTGTTATCGGTTCATAATTAGAATTGATAAAAATTACCATTTTACCCTTCTAATTATCTCTTTATTCTTTTGTACCATTAATTCACCAGTGAAAGTTAATTTAGATCAAATCTAAATTTGTGCACAACTTTTCAGTTCTAGAATTAACACTGAAAGGGAACCAATATTCGATCCATTAGGAAAGTCAAGATTCCATCTTGTAAATCATGTTTCTATCCATCCATGTTACTAAATTCCCAAAACAAAAGTTGTAAGCTTCATTAATAAAGAAACTTTAATGAGTGAATCAAAGAACTTAGTAAACATGAACAGGAGTTCATTAATACTCAGGATTTAGACTGATCTACTAATTGATCATGTAAGTGATATGAATTAAGTCTTTATAATAAACGACAAGTTTTATAATGAAATTAATTCATATCGGTCCAGTCATATATAATCATAATTATATACAGTACCTTTACTAAGATGTCTATCTACATTAGCAATCCGAATCTAAATTGCTTGCATCGAATAACGTGCTTAGTAAACCGTACTAGCAACCATTGATTAAAGATTCCATACTTTAATATGTTGTTGTTAATTTTATTCGTTGTGTATGATCTTAATTCTCTCATACTCATACAAGATCACACCCTCATAAATGAATATGGAATTTTCTGATATTCATATACTATAAATTATTTAAATAATAATCTAATAATCAAACATATTTAAATTTTTCACTTTATTTAATATTGAAAATGTCTAATACAACCTTTTTATGGCACAACCCCTAACAATCTCCCATTTTTCCCAAAAAGCAAGTTGGGCATTTCCCTTAACCCCATGTTGGTTACATGACCCATAAAAGACTTAGCAGGTAGCATCTTTGTGAATGGATCTGCCAGGTTTTGTTCCGACAATATCTTCAAGACCGTCACATCACCTCTTTCAACAATATCTCTTAGCATATGATATTTCCTCTTGATATGCTTGCCTCTCTTGTGGCTTCCCGGTTATATTAAGTTAGATACCGCTCGACTGTTGTCACAGTACAGGATGAGTGGCTTCTCCACTTCTGGTTACCACTTCTATATCATTGTAGAACTTCTTTAACCAAATTGCTTCCTTAGCTGCTTCACAAGCCGCTATATATTTGGCTTCCATGGTTTGAATCTGCAATACTGGATTGCTTGATGCTTCTACAGACTACAGCTCCACCACCAAGACTGAATACTGATCTAGATGTTGACTTTCAACTATCTCTATCTGATTAAAAATCAAAATTAGTATATCCAGTAGGGTTTAATTCACCTCTTGAATAAACAAGCATAAGATCTCTCGTTCTTCGAAGATACTTGAGAATTTTCTTTATTGCTATCCAGTGTTCCAAACTTGGATTTGATTGATAACGATTGACCATCTCCACCACATAGCATATGCCAGGCCTAGTACACTACATTGCATACATAAGACTGCTAACAGCTGATGCATAAGGATACTTTCTCATATCCTCTTGCTCATGAGGTGTCTTTGGACACTGCTCTATGCATAGAGTAATTCCATGACAGGACGACAACTGTCCTTTCTTGGAATTCTCCAAAGAGAATCTTTCCAGCACCTTATCTATGTAAGCTGCTTGAGAAAGCGCTGATGTTTTGTTCTTCCTATCCTTTAGGATACAGATTCCCAGAACCATACTAACTTCGCCCAAATCCTTCATTTGGAATTTGTCCGCTAACCACTTCTTTATGTTTGACAATGTTTCTACATCATTGTCAATGAGTAGAATGTCATCAACATGAAGAACTAAGAAAACCACTACTTTACCTTTGATGTATTTGTATACACAGGCTTCATCCACATTTTGCTCGAAGCCATATGTTTCAATTGTCTCATCAAAAGTATTATTCCATGATCTAGAGGCTCGCTTTAATCCATAAATGAATTTCAGCAATTTACATACCTTTTGATCTTTCCCATTTTTTACAAACCCTTATGGTTGTACCATATAGATACTTTCGTCAAGTGAGCCACTTAGAAAGGCTGTCTTGACATCCATTTGCCAAATCTCATAATCATATGTGACGGCAATGGATAAGAGAATGTGAATGGATGTAAGCATGGCCACAGGAGAGAAGGTTTCTTCATAGTTGATTCCTTCTCTGTGTGTATAATCTTTGGCTACAAGCCTTGCTTTGTAAGTCTCTACTTTCCCTTTAGCATTTCTCTTCTTCTTGTAAATCCATTTTCGCCTAATGGGTTTTACCCCTTCAGCTGGATCTACAAGTTCCCAAAATGAATTGGAATACATTAATTTCATTTCTTAATCCATGGCATGTTGCCATTTCTCTTTTTCAGGGTCTTCCATTGCCTCTTTAAAAGTTAATGGATCATCCTTGTCCGTATCGGAAACAAGGACATGTGCTTCGTGTTCGTAGCGAACAGGTTGTCTCACAATCCTCCCACTACAACGTTTCACCAGGGTTCCCCTTATGGGAACAGTGATTTTTGTGGTTCGTCGTTTATCAAATGATGATGATGGTACTGAATTTTGACTACTGCTGATTTCCTCGAGAACTACTTTACTATGTGGTTTGTAGTTATTCATATAGTCATGTTCGAGGAAGGTTACGTTTTTCGATACAAACACCTTTTGGTCCACATGAGTACAGAAGTAACCACCACGTGTCTCTTCAGCATAACCCACAAATATACACACTTCTGACCTTGAATCATGTTTTCCTGATTTAGGTCTAGGAACATGAGTAGGACAACCACATATGCAGAAATGGCGCAAACTGGGTTTTGTGCCATTCCACAGTTCTAATGGAGTATTTCTTATGCTTTTTTACAGCACTACATTCAAAATGTAGGTCGTTGTTTGAAGTGCGTAACCCCAGAAGTGGTAATGATGAGTAGCTTAACATAGACCTGACCATGTCCAACAGGGCCCTATTTCTCCTTTCTGAAACACCATTGTGCTGAGGTGTTCCAAGTGCTGTGAGTTGGGATAGGATACTATTTACCCAAAAAAAATTCTCCTGATGACATGGAAAAATTAACGCGCACGTGAGATGCACGTGACTGTTTAAGTGGTTACATCCTTGTCAGCCATCTACCAGAGGAGAATGTACAACAAAGGGTATGTTTCATAGGCAACCACAGCTGGTTGCAGTATGTCATATGGTTTCTGAATATATTTGATCTTGCATTTATGTAAAAAGGGCAATTTCCATTATTATTCAAACATGTTTGTATTAAATGTAATCAAGGCCCATCGGTCCATAAGGAGATCCTTGAGCTTATAAATAGGACTCAAAGGGCTCATGAGAAGGATCTTTAGGGACTAGGAGAGAAAATGATTGTTCTTACGCAATTCTTTGTATCTATTATTGAGCTTGTGAAACTTGGTAAACCCTTGTTTTACTGATCGCAGGTTCTCTTTACATTAATAAGAACACTAAGTGGACGTAGGTCATTACCATCAATTGGGGCCGAACCACTATAAATCCTTGTGTCATTTATCTTCTTGACTTGAATTCATCTAATTTCTATCGTTTTATTTGACTCTGTGTCATTGAACAAATCAAGGGTCAACATTTTGGTGCTTTCATTGAGAGCTGATCTCAAGACCTCCAAGAAGATCGAATGGCGAAAACAACTAGGAAAACTAGGCAAACCTCTGGGAATGTGCCAAATCAACCTCCTCCACAAGGTGTAGTTGAGGATGAACCACAGGTGGAATTGGAAGAGGAGTTGATGGATGCTGAAACTTTGAGGACAACTTTGATTATGTTGTAAGAAGAATTAGCCAATTTGAGAGCTAATCAAGAGAATGTGGCTGAAACAATGGTGTTGCATTAGAGGGAGATTAATCGGCAACGCCAATAGCTGAATGAGCGGCAGTCTGACATGGACTACCGGCAAAGGGATGCCACTACAGCCTTGGAGGCGTCCATTCAATTGGCACAAGGACAGCCTGCACCTGCCTCCCAACCAGATCAACCACCTAGTACTCACCCACAATAAAATCCACATTCAGAGCATCCCCAGCATCACCACATTCTGCCACAACCAGTGCATCCTCATAGGCCAGAGCCACCCCTTGCTGCTCAACAGGAAAGGCCTTTCCAGGATCCTAAGCAAAAACCACCCTCTCGCACTGGTCGAGAAAACACCCAGCAGCAAAGGTAGAATAAGGTCGAACAACATCCTAGAAGCCCTAGACGCCAGATGGCTGAGGAACAAAACCCTCCGAGCAGAGGATAACATCCTTTGGGGAGTAGAAGGGAGGTGGAGTCAGGCTCTGCATTCAGGGGTCCCCCACGACATAATAATGCTAGGGGACCTACCGACCAACGTAGGCCTCTACCTACCTATCGGGACATTCCAGCAAGAAGAGAGGGAAATAGTGCGAACGGCAGGTCGCACCGTCATAGGTCACAATTTAGAGATGGCCATGATTATAATGAGGTGGATTCTGGCAGGAGGAATGTTGGTCGGCGACAAGAGGAGAGGGGTGAAGGACAGAACCCTCTACCAGTAGAGAATCGACCAATAAGCCAGAATGTTGGGGGGCAACCTAAACAGCCCAATGTCTTTGACTGACTAGGTGTGAGAGAGCAAAGGCGAAGGGAAGAAGATCTGAGGGATGTTCTCAACGAACGAAGGGAAAGGCACAACGAGTATTTCCCCCCAGCACCAGGCGCTCCAGCAGTACCAGATGCTATACAGGCCCAGCTAGATGCTTTAAATCAAGTCGTCCAACAACTTGTTGGGAACCAGACATCCCATATAGAATTTGATCGGAGAAAGGGCACTCCCTTTTTGCAAACAATTGTTGTGGCAGAGACTCCAAGCAAATTTAAAAAGTCGGTCTTGCCTAACTTCATTGGATTAGAAGATCTTGTATCTCACCTTAACAAATTCAAGATACAGATGGACATCCAAAAGGTGTCAAACGATGCTCAGTGTAGAATTTTTCCGGAAACTTTATACGAAAGTGCTCATGAGTGGTTTTTAAAATTCCCTCCGGCCAGTATAGTTTCTTGGGAAATGTTCGTAAACAAGTTTTATGGACAGCTCTATGCTGGTCGAGTACATCTAATCGAGGCCAATCAATTGGTTGAAATACGCCAGAAGGAAGTAGAGACCCTGAAGGGGTATATTCAATGATTCTGGCGAGCAGCTGCTGGGGGCAAGACAGTTGGGGATGAGGGAATGATGATGGTTCTTACTGCTGGGGTATGACACCACTCATCCCTTTGGAACAATTATGAAAGAATGGAGTCAAGAGCACTCAGGAATTTCTGGACCGAGCAAACAGGTATATCAAGCTCAAGGAGGCTATCGTCAATGAAGGAAAGTCCCCAACAGAAGACTAGGGCAGAAAAGAAGACCCCACCAAAGCCGCCAATGGATCTGAGAAAGCCAATGGCAACGGGAAAATAATGGGAAGAATGGGGGGTAAAGGGCAAACCACGAGCCAACAACGTCTGATAACAAGTGCCCAAAACAGAATAGATATGAGCCGAGGATCACCAATTACATAACCCTAATATATAGCAGAGCAGAAGTATACCAGGCCAGTCACACTACTGTTCCCTTTAGGCGGCTAGCCCCAATCAGGAAAGATATTTCCAAGAGAGATACTACCAAATTTTGTCGTTTTCATAACAACTATGGCCATGACACCAACGAGTGCAACCAACTCAAGGATGAAATTGGGTTCCTTATCAGACAAGGACATCTAAGGAGGTATGTGCGAGCTGCTAGAGGTTCTCAGCAAGAGGCTCAAGGAGGCAATGAGTAGGCACCTATACACCAACGCTCTCCTCCTTTACAGCCAGCTCCAGTTGATGGTACATTGCTTACCATCTGCGAAGGACCACACATAGCAGGTGACAGTGGGAAGGCAAGAGAAAGATATGCCATAACCTTACGTCATGATCAGGATATTGAAATGTTGAACGTTGAGGAGAGAACTCCCAAAAAACTCGAACAGAGGAAGAATCAATAACTTTCTTCGAGCTAGATGCTCAGCATGTTTGATTTCCCCACTCAAATCCTCTGGTCGTGGATGTTCAAATTGCCAACATGATGGTCAAGCGAGTGTTGGTGGATACAAGAAGCTCAGTCAACATTTTGTATAAATCCTCACTAGAAAGGATGAAATTGTCAGTGCAAGAATTGGAACCATGCAACCAAACTATTTATGGTTTTTCCGGCGAAGGGCTCGCACCAACTGGCTCGATCAGGCTTCCAGTCACAGTAAGGGCTGCACCTGCGAACAGAATATTACTCGCTATGTTCATAGTAGTTGATTGTCCCTCTGCATATAATGCTGTGATTGGAAGGCCCATTCTCGTCGATCTGCGGACAGTGACCTCAATATGGCATTTGGCCATGAAGTTTCCAACCGACGCAGGAATTAGATGCGTATTGGGAAACCATCTAGAAGCACGGGAATGCTATAACTCCTCGATCAAAAAGGCAAAATGAGGTGGATCGAGAGAAAAATTCAAGAAAAGGTTGCTAGTGACAAATGAAATACAAGCCCAATCAGGTGAACATGTCACCAAATAGGGTGTTGCCCAAAGTGAGGATAGAGATTTAGATCCTCGCTTTGGGGATTTTGAAGAGAATATTAGACCCGTGGAAAACCTCGAAGAGGTCCAATTAGAAGAAGCAGATCCGACCAGGGTTGTGAAAGTCGGTAAAAGCTTAGAGACAACTACAAAAAACAAACTGGTGGAATTTTTGAGAGAGCACCAAGAGGTGTTTTCCTGGTCGCATAAAGATATGGTTGGGATAGACCCAACGCTGATCATCCATGTCTTAAATATAGACAAAAACTATCCACCTGTGCAACAAAAAAGAAGGCTGCTCGACAAAGACAGATCGAAGGCTCTAAAATAAGAAGTCGAGAAAGTGAAGGAAAATGGATTCATCAGGGTAACGTTTTATCTATCTTGGGTCTGTAATCCCGTACTAGTTCCCAAACTGAATGGAAAGTGGAGGAGGTGCATGGATTTCACAGACCTTAATAAAGCTTACCCGAAGGATTGTTTCCCACTTCCAAGAATCGACCAACTGGTCGATGCTACATCAGGGAATGAAATTTTATCGTTCATGGATGCATACTCTAGATACAATCAAATTAGTATGCATCCACCTGATGAGGATCACACTAGCTTTCGAACAGATACAGGACTTTATTGTTATAAATTAATGCCCTTCGGTTTGAAAAACACTGGTGCGACTTACCAGAGACTGGTCAACCATATGTTCAAAGAGCTGATCGGCGTTAACATGGAAGTATATGTCGATGACATGCTTGTTAAGTCAAAGAAGGCCAAAGAACACATCAAGGATCTGCAAGAATGCTTCAACATCTTGAACAAATATCAGATGAAGCGGAACCCTCTCAAGTGCTCCTTTGGTGTTGGATCAGGAATTTTTTTGGGATTCATAGTAAATTCACGAGGAATCGAAGCTAACCCCAAAAAATTCAGACACTGATCGAGATGCAGTCTCCAACCAAAATTAACGATGTTCAAAGCCTAACCAGAAGAATTGCCGCCCTAAGTAGATTCATATCTAAGTCAATGAACAAGTGTGTTCCATTTTTTAATCTACTCAAAGGCAACATGAAGTTTGAATGGACAAAAGAGTGCGAGCATGCCTTCCAAGCACTGAAATCCCACATGTCGTAACCTCCGATTTTTTCCAAACCGGTCGAAAAGGAAACTTTGCTCATCTACTTGGCAATCACAGAGTATGCTGCTAGCGTTGTTTTAATAAGAGAATAAGACAACATTCAGAAAGTTGTAAACTATATAAGCAAGAGGCTAGTCGGGGCTGAATTACGATATCCGCCCATAGAAAAGTTAACCTATCGCTTGATTTTGGCCTCTAGGAAGCTGCGACCCTACTTTCAAGCTCACCCCATCATAGTACTCACTGACCAACCATTACGACAAGTCTTACAAAAATCAGAAGCCGCTGGTCGGTTATTAAAATGGGTGGTCGAACTAGGGCAATTCAAAATTTCTTATTCTCGATGAGCAACTGTGAAAGGACAAGCCCTAACATATTTCATCGCAAAATTCACCGGAATCCCAATTAGCAAACCGATAGTAGACACTGAAAGTCAAAATCAATCTCTTGCCTAGAAGTTGCTCGTAGACAGTTCTTCCAATGAGCACAATGCAGGAGCAGGTTTGATTTTGATCATGCCCGAAGGACATCGGTTCCATTGTGCAATCAAATTTAACTTTACAGCATCCAACAATGAAGCTGAGTACGAAGCTCTGCTCCCAGGATTAAGACTAGCTAAGGATATGGGTATAAATTCACTAGAAATATAAAGCGATTCCCAGCTAGTAGTTAATCAAATTATGGGAGAGTACCAAGCTAAGGGTCTCAGGATGGTTGCTTATTTTAATAAAGCAAAGGACTTGTTGGCATAATTTGAAAAGTATACTCTCCAACAAGTGCCTCGCGACCATAATTCAAATGTTGATGCCTTGGCCAAGTTAGCAAGTGCGAAAGATGTCGACGCCTTGAACATAGTGCCAGTTGAACATTTTTTGGCACCGACCATTCAAATACAAGAATCCTCACTAGTGATTCAAGAGACAGACACGTGGATGACACCCATCATTGAGTATCTCTAACAGGGATTGCTGCCAACAGAAAGAAACAAGGCGAGGATGCTTCAAAGACAATCGGCTTGATTTATTATGGTCGAAAGAATTTTTTATGCTGTGGGTTTTGGTACTTTGCTACCCACTGGAGAGTTAGTGGTGTCCAGAAGATGGGTCAGATCTTTGCCAGTGACAGTGGACGGCAAAGAGTTGTCAGTGGACTTGATAGAGTTGGTTATGACTGACTTCGACATGATATTGGGTATGGATTGGTTGGCAAAGTATGGGGCAACCATTGATTGCAAAAGGAAGATGGTCACCTCTGAGCCTGAGGGTGAGGATCCTTTTGTGTTTGTTGGTGCTGTGCATGAACCCCGTATCCCTATGATTTATGTGTTGAGGGCAAGGGATTTATTGCAAAGAGGTTGCATTGGATTCTTAGCCAGTGTGGTTGATACCACTCAGGTCATGCCAGTGAGACCAGAAGATACTAGACTTGTTTGTGAATTTATGAATGTGTTTCCAGAAGATTTGCTAGGGTTTCCACCACACAGAGAAATTGAGTTCGTGATAGAACTGGCACCAGGGACGAAGCCAGTGTCTAGAGCACCTTACAGAATGGCCCCAGCTGAGTTAAAAGAATTAAAAGTACAGTTACAAGAGCTGTTGGATTTGGGTTTTATCAGACCAAGTTTCTCACCTTGGGGTGCGCCAGTTCTGTTTGTGAAGAAGAAGGATGGTTCTCTGAGAATGTGTATTGATTACAGGGAACTGAATAAGCTGACAATTAAGAACAAGTATCCTTTGCCAAGGATAGATGATCTGTTTGATCAGATGCAAGGTAAGAAGGTATTCTCTAAGATCGACCTTCGTTCTGGATTTCATCAGTTGAGGGTCAAGGAGGGAGACATACCGAAGACGGCTTTTCGTACCAGGTATGGGCATTATGAGTTTTTTGTCATGTCATTTGGATTGACTAATGCCCCTGCTGCTTTTATGGATCTAATGAACAGAGTGTTCAAGGATTATCTGGACTAGTTTGTGATCGTCTTCATTGATGATATTCTGGTATATTCTGAGTCTGAGTTAAAGCATGAGCAGCATCTGAGGTTGGTTCTGCAGAGACTGAGGGAACACAGATTGTTTGCAAAGCTCAAGAAATGTGAGTTCTGGTTGTCTCAGGTATCCTTTCTTGGACACATTGTCAGTAAGGAGGGGATTAAGGTAGATCCAACGAAGATCGAAGCGGCCATAGATTGGCCAAGGCCAAAGAATGCTTCTGAGGTTAGAAGTTTCCTTGGATTGGCAGGTTATTATAGGCGTTTCATGGAAGGGTTCTCAAAGATAACTAGTGCTTTGACTGAGCTGACACGCAAGAGTCAGAGATTTGTGTGGTCAGATAAATGTGAGAACAGCTTCCAGCAACTAAAGCAGAGATTGATTAGAACTCCGATTCTGAGTCTTCCGACAGATCAGGAGAAGTTTGTGATTTACTGTGATGCTTCTCATCAGGGTTTGGGTTGTGTTCTGATCCAATCAGAGAAGGTAATCGCTTATGATTCTCATCAGTTGAAGGAGTATGAAAAGAGATATCCTACTCATGATTTAGAGTTGGCGGATGTGGTTTTTGCTTTAAAAATATAGAGGCATTATCTCTATGGAGAGAGGTGTGAGATCTATACAGACCACAAGAGCCTGAAATACTTCTTCACCCAGAAAGATCTTAATATGAGGCAAAGGCGTTGGCTGGAGTTAGTAAAAGATTATGATTGTGAGATTTTGTATCATCCAGGAAAAGCCAACATGGTAGCTGATGCTTTAAGCCGAAAGGGTCCAGGACAGATTCATGGTATGAGGCTGATAGCCAGGGAGTTAGCAAATGATATGACCAGAGTTGGTATAGAGTTGTTGGTGGGCCAATTGGCTAACGTTACGCTACAGTCTACGCTGTTGGAGAGAATCAAGGAGGGTCAGTTGAGCGATCCACAACTGATCAAGATCAGAGAGGATGTTCTGGCTGGAGCATCCAAAGATTATATAGTGTTTGAGATAGGCTTGCTGAGATACAAACGGCGGATATGTGTTCCACTGGACACTGCTTTGAGGCGAGAGATTCTGGATGAATCTCATACTACACCTTACTCTCTGCATCCAGGCACCACGAAGATGTATCAAGATGTGAGATCATTGTATTGGTGGCCGGGGATGAAGAGAGATGTAGTGGACTATGTGGCTAAGTGCTTGACATGTCAATAAGTCAAGGTTGAGCATCAGAGGCTGGCAGGGTTATTGCAGCCTCTGATATCCCAGAGTGGAAATGGGAAGACATCACAATGGATTTTGTGGTAAGCTTACCCAGGACTATTGATCAGCATGATTCTATTTGGGTGATAGTGGATCGCTACACCAAGTCAGCTCACTTCTTGCCAGTAAGGACTACTTATACAGTTGACCAGTATGCAGATCTCTATGTGAGAGAGATCGTGCGTCTCCATGGAGCACCTAGGTCGATCGTGTCAGATCGGGACCCTACTTTTACTTCCAAGTTTTGGGGGAGTTTACAGAAGGCCATGGGGACATAGCTGAAGTTCAGTACTGCTGATCATCCTCAGACAAATGGGCAATTTGAGAGGACGATCCAGATTCTAGAAGACATGCTGAGAGCATGTGTGCTGGACTTTGGTGGATCTTGGAGCAAGTATCTACCTTTGATAGAATTCTCCTACAACAACAGTTATCAGTCTACCATTGGAGTTGCACCTTATGAGATGCTGTATGGTAGGAAATGTAGATCTCCCATTCATTGGGATGAGATAGGTGAAAGGAGATACTTAGGTCATGAGGCAGTTCAGAGGACCAGTGAGGCCATTGAGAAGATTAGAGCTCGGATGCTTGCTTCTCAGAGTAGACAGAAGAGCTATGCAAATCCCAAGCGCAGGAATGTGGAGTTCCAAGTGGGAGACTATGTCTTCCTCAGAGTCTCGCCATGGAAAAGGGTGAGAAGGTTTGGGAAGAAAGGCAAACTGAGTCCTAGATTTGTAGGTCCATTTGAGATCCTGGAGAGGATTGGTCAGGTGGCTTACAAATTGGCTTTGCCTCCGGCGTTGTCGGTCGTGCATAATATATTTCATGTCTTAGCTCTTCGGAGGTATGTATCTGATGTGAGCCATATTTTGAGTTATGAAGATCTGGAGCTTGAGCCAGATCTCTCCTTTAAGGAGCAGCCAGTTCAGATACTCGACAGAAAAGACAAGGTCCTCAAGAATAAGATGATACCTTTGGTTAAGGTATTGTGGAGGAACAGCAAGGTCGAGGAAGCGACCTAGGAGCTGGAGTCAGATATGCAGAGTCAGTATCCCGAGTTGTACAGGTAAATTTTGAGGACGAAATTTCTGTAAGGAAGGGATAGTTGTAATGCCCCGAATTCTCTGATGTGGTTTAATGGCGGGATTAGTAGGTCGGGAGGGCCATAATTGTTTAATTATGTCATTAAATGAGTATATGCATATTTATGTGAATTATATTATAATATGATGTTAAATGCATGCATGTGGGTCCACATTTGATAACAGGGGTGTGATGGTAATTTGGCCCGTTGAGGGTATAATTGTATAATTGTATGCATGTCAATGATATGTTGTTGAGAC